>NC_137145.1:28284139-28476639 GCF_949319135.1 Squalius cephalus | reverse complement strand
TGCTACAAAATTGTGTTTATGATTTATAAATGAACATAATATAACACATACAAGTTTGCAACATCAAGCACCATCATGAACGGGTAGGCTACTATTTTGTAAAATATGGTGGAAAGATAATATAAATGAAAAGTTGAATGATTTCCGTGGGTGTTTATTTGAGGATCGTCTTCATGGGCTCAAGATGGCGCCACTTCATCTCATCAAACACAGGCTTCTGTCCACACAGAGATAACAACAGTGCAGTTAATATCAGCTAATCTTCATATTTGATCAGTATAATAGTTACTGGGCTCAGAGATAGGCTACTCGAGATCAGTGTTACACATTTACACTCTACACTCAGCACCACACCTGTGTGGTTTGATGAGGAGGAGGAGTTCTTTCGCGACCTTCATTCACTCAGAGCAGCCGCTCCTATTGGCTGTTCCCCTGTGACGTCACGACGAAGCTGCGTTGTGTCGCGTCGCGTCGCGTCTCTTGCGGAGTTGAAGGAGAGTCACTTCATCACTCGAGTCTTTGCGCGCTTCTGTGAGAATATTTCAACGAAAGAGACGCTCATTTAAGCGGATCCCATGTGTATGGACCGGACGAAAACTTTCATTTAAAAGTGGTGAGTTTTACTTTTGCGAATCACTTTACACTAACGTTATATATAACTGCATTACGAATTAACAACGTAGATTAAATATTACTATTCTGTATTCTGTTGTGCGGACTAAAACGGGTTTAATGTAGGCGAATTAAATACTTTAAGATCAAATTGGTCTGATTTAATCCTAGATGAATAGGAATAGGCAGATTCTAACATTTTTTCAAGTGTCAGTAAGTGTTGTTGATCACACACGTCTTAAAGATTTATAATACGATAACAACACGCTTATGTTTTAATGTCTTGTTTGGTTGATGTGTTTATCTCAGACTTACACTAACTCTATCACATCAGTGTCAGTGATGCTGCTGAAAGTCTTGTGTAGCCCTGAGAGAGAGAAAGTGTGTGTCCCCTGCTGAGTGTGTGTATGTGTGTCTGTCCTTGTTCATACTCATGTGACTCATGATGAGCCTCTCTTCACATTTTCTCATTTAAACACACACTTAAAGGGATAGTTCACTCAAAAATAAAAATTACCCCAGGATTTACTCACCCTCAAGCCATCCTAGGTGTATATGACTTTCTTCTTTCAGACGAATACAATCAGAGTTATATTACAAAATATCCTGGCTCTTCCCAGCTTTATAATGGCAGTGAATTGAGGAAGAGATTTTGAAGTCGATAAAAGTGCATCTATCCATGAGAAAAGTGCATCTATCCATGAATAAGAAAAATATCCATATTTAAAACTTTATAAACTAAAATAACCTGCTTCCGACAGATGACCGTCCGCATCGATTTACGGCGAAAGAGTTACCCTAGACCTGACGCATGATGTAATGACGAACGCGGAAGCTTCTTTAGAGGATTAAAGAAAAATGTCAGAGGATTTCGATATAAGAGAAGAGGAGCTTGAGTTTGTTGCCCAGCCCTATTTTTGAACCATGAGAGGCGTCAAAGCTTACGCTACTCACGCCACAGTAATCACTGACGCGATGTATAAGTCGAACTGCGTACGGCCGTCTGTCGGAAGCTAGTTATTTAACTTTATTAAGTTTTAAATATGGATATTTTGGATATAAAACGCATTGCTTCGCTTCAGAAGGCCTAATCTCTCTACATGCAAGAGTGACCTTTTATTTTGCCAGTGTGGTGAAGTGCTGAGTCCCACCGTAGTGATGAGTCTCAGCTTAGGACCCCAGTAGTATGCCTGATCTGAAGCTGTTCTGGCGATTCTTAATGTAATTGATTAATGTAATGTAATTTTAATTCATGTAATAATCTTTTATTTTTATCCTGATTATTTATATAATTTAAGTGAATGAAATTGCATTTTAGGTATGTTTTTTGTGATTGTTAATTGTTAAGCAATAAGGTATAATATATATATATTTTTAATTACAAGCATTTTACAAGCAAAACAAGTTTACAAACGCATACAAATCTAGTGAAATGCTGTATAATCATCAACTATGCAAATGTGAAAATAATGCGTAACTGCATTCCCAAATGCACGTTAAACTCAGCACATGAACAGATAGAGTTCACTGCATTCATTCACTGTGAACTTCTCATAGCGCAGCGCCAGAAATGGCGCAAAACACGACATTCAAGTGGTTTAAAGTTGGTTCGCAACTGCTCCTTGAGCGCAGTAAAGTTAGTTTTAGGTTTGATATTCACTGCATATTCGCCTGGGCTGCGAATGTGAATTACAGTAATTTTTCTGAAATAATTGTGTACTGTATACATTAAGGCAAGTATTGCCAAAATTTCACCTGTAGTAAGTCATTCTTACCAATATGAACCTACTACAAGCTTTGGAATTTGAAAATGTCTGTTTTAATGTTAAAGGTCATTTTAATTCATACTGATTCATTAGCTTTGAGACATGAGGTAGTTTGACGCCGTCTCTCGTGACACTCTGCAGACTCTGCTCTGGCTGTGTGTGTTGGAGGAGGCGTGGCTTCGGAGACGCTCTGAAGGGAGGGTGGAATCTCATGCTTTCAAAGCTAACTCGCTAATGTTAGCCTCTCTGAATTTGATACCCTACATTTAAGTGTCTGTATAATGTATACAGTATGTATACAGTGTCTGTATATGTTACTGTGCTGTGATTCTGACTGTGTGATTATCATATCACGCGTCTGTTTGTTAAGGCAAGCGGTCTGATGCTCCATCTGCTTGCTATAAAAACAGCATTATTCCTATCATAATTACAGGGTTTTTCATTGACCAATGTTTCTGAGAGACAAAAATAAGTTGCTGAGAAAGTTTCACATGGATCGCTTCATCCTCCTCACACATGCTGTGAAACAGTGGACGATTCTCAGTCTGCTGGAGACGTCACACTGAGACATGAACTTCATCTGAGTCTAACTCTAGACTGTCTAGAAAGATCCAGATCGGTTTTATGTGCTGTTGTGTTTGTTCAGTGCCTTTAATCAGTCTGGTTGTTACTAAGAAAAAGAATGAACATAAGTGTGTTTGTTCCCTGCTGAAAGGGACAAGTGTTTGGAGTTTCACTGAGCTTGTGTTGATTGACAGGGACACATGTGTGTGTTTATTGGCTAGTTTGAGAAAGAGGCTGTGATGTCAGTGACTCTATCCCAAAACCCCAATGCTATGATGACCTCAGTCTGCTTTATGATGCAGTTGAGCTTCTGTGTAATTCTTACACTTCACTAATCTTGTACATGAAAAATCTTTAAGTGATACGGTTCGTTTTGTCCAGTGAGATGTTTTCATCCAAAACCTAAACATGTCCATGACTATGACATAATTGTTCATTGAAGGACATGAATCAAAGACAAAGTACTTCAAGTGCTTCTTCTCAAGAGAGTCGTTCATCATTTTGAGTAATGTTATGGTATTGGCTTAGTCTTCATCCATAAACCAGATACAAAGCTTCATACATAGACATTTCAAATAAACTATTCAGATAATATATCACACTCCTTCCCACCAGATTTCAGAATGAGTTTCGTCCTCTTCCCCCTCACAGATGAAAAGTGTAATGTTAAGTTTCTCCCTCGAGTGTTTGAGGGCAGTAGACATGTATGAGTCTGGTAGACACAACACTCATTTCCTTCCACTTCACACACACACACACACACACACACACACACACACGTCTGCAGGGCTTAATGGAGCTGATCACATGATGGCCTGAACATCTGCTCACCTCACACCTGTGCACATTAACATGCTTCCCTTAAACTCGGGATTAGTTGTTGAGTGCGCAGCTCCAGATGAATGAAACAGACGGTCACTGCGCTGCTCTCCACACCTGTTCCCGTCAGCTAGAGACAGTTCTTGTCCTCCTGATCCGGCTGCTCTCTCCATGCTCTCGCTGGCCTGATCTCCTGCTATAGACTGACGCAGACCTTCTGCTGTTGTTCATGGGATCGTGGGTCATGTTTTCAGCAGGCGGGTTATGATCATCACAGTTTTCCTCTACCGTTTCGAATTTTAACCATATGTCTTTTGTCTTTCACAAATACACATCATTTCGTATTTACCATGTAATCCACACATGCATGCCAAACTGACTGCAATAGTGTGGTCAAGTTTTAGTTTTGTGAATTGGTTGTGTACTCTGCTTCAGAAATGAGCACAAATGCGCTTTTATGATAACTTTTTAGACTGTTTATACGACTTAAGTTTGATTAAAAAATATAACTTACTTGTTGTGACATATGGACTGCATCTGTAATGCCAAAATTGCTGTTTGAAAATTCTAGAAACTCCCATAATGCAAAGATATTTGAGTCTGTGACTGATGGAGACGGATCCACATCACTGGAGAAAACTCCCTTCATATTGTAATACCATATAAATACATTTGCAATCCACACTCCTGATTTTAGGAACAAAAGCACTTAGACAATTATACCGTGTATGAGATGAATAATTATGCAAGTTAAACTATTAAACACTGCCAGTGTATAGCTGTGAAATACTGTCTTCATGGAAGTCTGGACAAAAATATTTCAATCCTGCGAGGCTGCAAGACTTTGGCCGTGTGAAATGTCATAGCAGCTTTAATGTTTATTAATGTTTGTTTACAGTGTGCATTGATAATCAGGTAATTACTTTTTATTTAACTCCTTTTAGCTCCTGACTATAGTACACTAACAGTTAACACTAGGGTGTGTTTGGAGCTGCCAGTTATAATCAAAGTACATTATATAGAGTTAATTGTTAATTAAAGCGATTAGCGCTGAGTTTGTGAATGATTCATGTGATAGCCAGGCTGTGATGACCTGGGGTGAGAATGAAGATTTGACAGTCAGGGATGCTTGTGCTGGACAACACGAGGCTAGTCTCCTCTGCACACAGAGATTTGACTTTATTTGGCTCTCAATTAAAGCAAATTTGCACCAGATCTGGTGTTCTTTCTTAGGACTCAGTTTTGCACAGCCATTCCTTATTATTTAAAAAAAAAAATTATGCAGAGGGTAAATTTGAAAACCTACTGGAGAAAACCAATAGTTGTGCCTCAAATAAAGCACTATACACTTTACTCCACCGTCTAGTGTATGAATTTTATAAGGTTATTTTGTCCTCCAGTATCAGATTCTCCCTCACACTACTGAAGGAAAGCTGTGGCCGTTGAGAGCATGAAGTGTCCAACATCACACACTTTGTTCAGTTCATTAAGGGCCTCATCCGGGTGTTTGTAGAGCACTTTTTATTTGTTGAATTTTTATTGTGAACACACTATTACTCATACTATTTTTATACTAACAAAAAGGCTACAAATATGACTTGTTCAGCGGTACTTCTAACTCAAGCTGATTAAAAAGCGATGAATAGTTTAGTGCTAGTGTATGTGGGGGTGCTCCCCAGAGCGAGCAGGAGTGATTGACAGGTCCCGGATGTAGGAATCCCCCCCGCCGGCGCCTGCAGTCTGTCTCGGACCACAGCTCACTCCTGTTTATGCGCTGCCACAGTTGTCGAGAGCTTTGTGAGTGCAGCTGTGGTGCATTAGCTCAGAGAACCTGATGTTTGCCAGCGCTGGTACTCACATTAACCTCCTGCAAACACACATCAGTGAGCCCTGCTCCCCCAGATACACACACACACACACACACACACACACACACACACACACACACACACACACACACACACACACACACACACACAGTCCTGCCTCATGTGCACACAGATCCTGAATATAGGAGTGACACTGAATCAGCACAAACATTCGAATGCTCACATTCTACTCTGATAATAGGAAGCCTCTGTGACGATTGCACAGCTTGTTATAACCGTAGTGCTATAAGCGTATGGCCACTGCGGGGCTTCGCTCTTCTGCTCATCTCAGAGAGACTGATGTGAAGCTCTAGAGATGAACCCTGAGCTCTGGGTCTCACTCATCCGCGTGGGGTCTGAACTGAAACAGAATGAGGAATGCCCTTTATTATAGTGGAGTACAGTGCAGGATTTTCCACACGTCCTCTAGTGTTGTTTCAGTCGCAGTGGAGTCTCTAACAGACAGGAGTCTTTCTTCTGTGCTGTTACTGCAGGACTTCAGCTCCTCTGGACTGCTCTGGACTCATCTGGTCTCCTCTGGACTCCTCTGGTCTCCTCTGGTTTCCTCTGGACTCATCTGGTCTCCTCTGGTCTCCTCTGGTTTCCTCTGGACTCATCTGGTCTCCTCTGGACTCATCTGGACTCCTCTGGTCTCCTCTGGACTCCTCTGGTTTCCTCTGGTCTCCTCTGGTCTCCTCTGGACTCCTCTGGTCTCCTCTGGTCTCCTCTGGTCTCCTCTGGTTTCCTCTGGTCTCCTCTGGTCTCCTCTGGTCTCCTCTGGACTCCTCTGGTCTCCTCTGGACTCCTCTGGTCTCCTCTGGACTCATCTGGTCTCCTCTGGACTCCTCTGGTTTCCTCTGGTCTCCTCTGGTTTCCTCTGGTCTCCTCTGGACTCATCTGGTCTCCTCTGGTCTCCTCTGGACTCATCTGGTCTCCTCTGGACTCCTCTGGACTCATCTGGTCTCCTCTGGACTCCTCTGGTTTCCTCTGGTCTCCTCTGGTTTCCTCTGGTCTCCTCTGGACTCATCTGGTCTCCTCTGGACTCCTCTGGACTCATCTGGTCTCCTCTGGTCTCCTCTGGACTCATCTGGTCTCCTCTGGACTCCTCTGGTTTCCTCTGGTCTCCTCTGGTTTCCTCTGGTCTCCTCTGGACTCCTCTGGTTTCCTCTGGTCTCCTCTGGACTCATCTGGTCTCCTCTGGACTCATCTGGTCTCCTCTGGACTCCTCTGGTTTCCTCTGGTCTCCTCTGGTTTCCTCTGGTCTCCTCTGGACTCATCTGGTCTCCTCTGGACTCCTCTGGTTTCCTCTGGTCTCCTCTGGACTCCTCTGGTTTCCTCTGGTCTCCTCTCGACTCCTCTGGTCTCCTCTGGTCTCCTCTGGACTCATCTGGACTCCTCTGGTCTCCTCTGGTCTCCTCTGGACTCATCTGGTCTCCTCTGGACTCCTCTGGTCTCCTCTGGACTCCTCTGGACTCATCTGGGCTCCTCTGGTTTCCTCTGGACTCCTCTGGTCTCCTCTGGACTCCTCTGGACTGCTCTGGTCTCCTCTGGACTCATCTGGACTCATCTGGACTCCTCTGGACTCATCTGGACTCCTCTGGTTTCATCTGGACTCCTCTGGACTCCTCTAGTCTCTTCTGGACTCCTCTGGTCTCCTCTGGTCTCCTCTGGACTCCTCTGGTTTCCTCTGGACTCCTCTGGTCTCCTCTGGACTCCTCTGGTCTCCTCTGGTTTCCTCTGGTCTCCTCTGGACTCCTCTGGTCTCCTCTGGACTCCTCTGGACTCATCTGGTCTCCTCTGGACTCCTCTGGTTTCCTCTGGACTCCTCTGGTTTCCTCTGGTCTCCTCTGGACTCCTCTGGTCTCCTCTGGTTTCCTCTGGTCTCCTCTGGACTCATCTGGTCTCCTCTGGACTCCTCTGGTCTCCTCTGGACTCCTCTGGTTTCCTCTGGACTCCTCTGGTTTCCTCTGGACTCCTCTGGTCTCCTCTGGACTCCTCTGGTCTCCTCTGGTCTCCTCTAGTCTCCTCTGGACTCCTGTGGTCTCCTCTGGACTCATCTGGTCTCCTCTGGTCTCCTCTGGACTCCTCTGGTCTCCTCTAGTCTCCTCTGGACTCCTCTGGTCTCCTCTAGTCTCATCTGGTCTCCTCTGGTTTCCTCTGGACTCCTCTGGTCTCCTCTGGACTCCTCTGGACTCATCTGGTCTCTTCTGGACTCATCAGGTCTCCTCTGGACTCCTCTGGACTCCTCTTTCACAGTTGTCCGGCTTGAGCAAACTGTCATTTATTCCTGTGATCAAAGCTGAATATTCAGCATCATTACTCCAGTCTTCAGTGTCACATGATCCTTCACAAATCATTCTAATAGGATGATTTGATGCTCAGTTATTTATCAGTTATTATTGGTGCTTAATTATTATGAATGGTTCTGATTATTATTAATGTTAAAAATTGTTTTACTGCTTAATATTTGTGGTTTATATTGCGGAAACCCTGATAGAATTGTTTCAGTTCTATGAACAGTAGTTCAATAAAAAGTTCAATGAAAAGTATTTTATTTATTTATTTTGAAATAGAAATCATTTGTAACATTATAAATGTCTTTACTCTTTATGTCACTTTTTATCAATTTAATGCATCCTTGCTGAATATGAGTATTTTTTTATTTCTTCTTCTTTTTTTTTAAATCTATCTTACCCAAAACCTTAGAATAGAAGTGCATCACAGTTTCCACAAAATTATGAATCAGCACAGCTGTTTACAACATTGATAATAAGCAGAAGTGTTTCTTGAGCAGCAAATCAGCATATGATTGATTTCTGCAGAATGATTTCTGAAGGATCATTTGTGTCACAGTTATCTGGACTTATTCATCTTTAATTTCACTTTCATGCACTTTCAGTTTGTTTTCATTCATCACATGTGTTCCTTTGTTTGATTTTCCCGCCACTTGTCAGTTGCCATAGACACTCATCAGATCATCACACCTGTTCTTCATCTCTTCATTTTCACTGTGTATTTAAGTTCCTCACCTTCACTCTGTGTTTGTGTCTGTTACACATGCTGTTCCCTTTCGAAAGCTACAGTCGATGCTGCGCTGCTTAGCGCATTGGGAACGTCTTTAAACGTGACCAGCTGTGAATATAGTGTGTAAACACGTCAATACAATTGACCCGGAGGTAATATAGCCTCGGTCGGTGACGTCATCGGCGCGCACCCGCGACACGAGGCTACAAATAGATGAGCCACAGGTGCATCGTCAGGTCTTTTGTTTTCAGACCATTCTGTGTATGTGTGTCAAGCAATTCTTCAGATCTTTCCAATTCTTCAGATGTCCTTTTGCCTGACTACCGGAGCGTGCCTCGGTGCTTCTTCGGCTCGGGCAGAGGACTGAATCTCGTGAGTTTGCCACCTCCGAGCGTTTCTCCCGTGATGATAAAAGGAGAACTGCTTGGGGCGATCGCTCGTGCAGTGGCCAGATTACTCTGACCACAACAAAAAGAGTCCCATAAAACACTCACAGTCTATAATAAAGATTGTAAATATTTGTGTCTTGTGTCCTCGACATCGAGCCATTCTACTATCGCGGGTGCGAGGGCACGCGATATATAATACTGCCCCAGTTTGGAGAGACGTTCGCGGGCTATCTCTCCCCTGGGATCACATTATCAGATGCATTTTCAGCGGTCAGGCTGGTACTGCGTTGTACACCATGGCTGTGTTAAAGGCATACCAGGCTGATCTTATGAAAGATTTAAACACAGCCTATCATCCAGACCGTGTTTGCTTGTCTGATTGGGATGTGTTTATTGCTGAGGAACTGATATGTATTGTGTGTATATATATATATAATATTTTATATAATATAATTATATATTTGTATGTATTATAATATAATATTGTCTGGCTGTTCTTTGGCCACATTTAATTCTGAGGAATTAAAGCTGCTTCCGAACACTTCTCTCGTTATGATAAAGCGTTTGAGAGGTTCTCGAGGTGGTGACTCGTGTAATGGCCGGATTACAGCTAGACTGCCCTCTTTGAGGATCTCCATGACGTTAACTCGTTCATGGGGAAAACCCTATTCTTCGTGCATCTTTGTGCCCTCGACATATTAAGACTATCATGGGTGCAGGGGTGTGTGGTTATACGATGATGGGCCAGTCCAAAGAGACACTTGCTTCTCTTCTTTTTGCTCATTGTCATTTTAGGAGGGTTCAAAAGCAGAGTGTAGCGAGTTGCGCTCCCCCTCGAAAAAAACTGTGGACCTGCTCGTTGTACTCAGCAGCTTCATAATAGACCTAAGACAAAATCCTGAGGGTTGTTTTGTCCCAGGTCTGTGGGGGTGTGCCCCGATGGGACGAGGCATGTAAATCAAACAGCTCCTACCTGACACCCTCACGAAACTACTGTACTTCCTCGCCACCTCTGGTGATTCAGGGAGCAGCGGTTTCCAGCGAAATGTTAGATGTTCTGTTGCTTCCTGCTGTCATCCAGGACGCGGAACATCTAACATCCCCTCAAAAGGAAGTGTTAAGTTGATACCACTCTCAGAGAGTCTGGCAGCGTGGAAACTTCTGCCAGGCTTTTCTGCATGTGTATTAAGTACAGTACAAATAGGATACAGAATCCAATTTATTAATCGTCCTCCGTGTTTCAACGACGTGGTATCCATTTCCGTGAGACCGGAACTGGCGCATGTACTGTCACAAGAGCTACAATCTCTGCTGAGCAAAGAGGCCATAGAACATGTTCCTCTTCCAGAGAGAGAGTCAGGCTATTACAGCAGATACTTCCTGGTCCCCAAGAAGGATGGGGGGTTGCGTCCAATCTTCGATCTTCGAGGCTTAAAACGTACAGTTAAAGCCCTCAAGTTCAAGATGTTAACTGTAAAGACGATCGTGTCGTAAATTCAACATCTCGTTTGGTTCGTCATGATCGATCTGAAGGACGTATACTTTCATATAGAAATATTGCCACAACACAGGAGGTTCCCAAGTTTGCTTTTGGGGGCAAAGCTTACCAATATCGGGTCCCTCCATTCGAACTAGCCATGTTACATAGATGATTGGCTGATACTGGCCCAGTCTTTAGAGCTTGCGCTTCGACACTGAGATCGATCTACGCTCATCTTCTCTCAAGGGGCTGAGATCAACGCCAAGAAGGGCGTACTCTCTCCCGCCCTGAGGGTAACATGCTTGGGGTTAAATGGGACTCTGTCACCATCGGGGCACAACTGTCTCCCGCTCGTGTCAAGACCAATTTTAACACCTTAAGGAAGATCGGGCTAGGTCAGGACATTACATAGGTCTCATGGCAGCTGCGTCCACAATGATTCCTCTGGGACTTTTGCGCATGAGACCACTTCAGTTGTGGCTCAAAATGGGGGATTTCAACTATACAATCCCCAAGGGCAAATAAAGGCAAGAGCACTCGCTGATGACTGTATTTCTGGCCCTGAAATACTTTCTCCCTCAGTTGAGAGACTGTCATGTCCTAGTGCGGCACAGCAGCAGTCTCTTACATAAATCACCAGGGAGGTTTGTGCTCACGCAATCTGAACAGAATAGCGAGGCAGATCTTCTCTGGGCCCAGGAAAAGTTCCTGTCACTCAGGGCAGTGTACATCTCAGGGCACCTGAATGTGGGAGCGGATTTACTGTCCAGACAGAAACTACCGATAGGGGAATGGAAACTCCACCCAGAAGTAGTCAAACAGATTTGGACCAGATTTTACGAAGCGGAGGTGGACCTCTTCGCCTCTTATCAGAAAGCGCAATGTCCCCTCTACTTATCTCTGAATCACCCAGCCCCTGGGTCTGGAGGCGATGGCGCACACATGGCCCAGAATGTGCCTGTATGCGTTTTCCTCCAGTTTCTCTGCTCCCAGGAGTTCTAGCCAGAGTTTAGCTCTCCGAGATAATATCTCTCCTCAACGGCCCGCCTTGGACGATTCCGGAGAGGAGGGACTTTCTGTTTCAGACGGAGGCCACAATATTCCATCCCAGACCCAACCTCTGGAACCTTCATGTTTGGCCGCTGATGGGTCTGACAAACTTCTGACTCTAAAGATTTTTTTCTTATGGCAATAAATTCTTTGAAAAGAATTGGGGATATGCAGGCTCTGTCGATCTCGGCATCCTGCTTGGACTTTGCCCCAGGAATGGTGAAAGTGATTTTGCATCCTCATCCTGATTACCTGCCTAAGGTGCCTTTTTCGACTGTACATCCGGTCACTCTCGAGGCCTTCTGTCCTCCGCCGTTCATGACGCCGGAACAGGAGAGATCTCATAGTCTGTGTCCAGTCTGTGCTCTTCAGGCCTACGTCCACCGCACTAGCCAGTGGCGTAAGTCAGATCAACTGTTCGTTTGTTATGGGGGCCGCAACTGAGGGGCTGCTGCCACTAAGCAGACCATGTCACATTGGGTCAGGGATGCTATTGCTCTTGCCTATGAGCCAAGCTTCGCCAACGGGTCTAAGGGCTCACTCCACCAGAGGGGTCGCCTCCTCTGCTGCCTTGGCAAGAGGTGCCCCCTTGCAGTTTGTTTGTGATGCGGCAGGCTGGTCCTCTCCGCACACATTCATAAGATTTTATAGTTTGGATGTTCATGCCACTCCGGGCTTTCACGTCCTTGAGTCGACATCGCAGGCTAATGTCTAGGGCTTTCTTGCGTTCTTGTGAGCACACCTACACAACCGTAAGGAGTCCAGACACCCTCAAGCACGGCGGCGTGGGCATTCTCGTTCCCAATGCGCTGAGCAGCGCAGCATCGACTGTAGCTTTCGAAAGGGAACGTTTCCGGTTACTTGACTTTAACCTTGTTCCCTGAGAAAGCGGAACGAGATGCTGCATTGCCGTGCTGATGATGTCCCAGGACTGCTCTTCAAACAAAATATCTGACGATGCACCTGTGGCTCATCTATTTATAGCCTTGTGTCGCGGGTGCGCGTCGATGACATCACCGACCGAGGCTATATTACCTCCGGGTCAATTCTATCGACGTGTTTACACACTATATTCACAGCTGGTCACGATTAAAGACGTTCCCAATGCGCTAAGCAGCGCAGCATCTTGCTCTGGAAACATTTCTTTCTCTTTCATTGTTGTGGATTACCAGAGTTTGTTTTTATTAAAGAACCATTTTGTTTATAGATACCTTTTTGAACTCTCCTTCATCTTCATCTTCTTCAACATCTTCATCTTCTTCAACTGGTGACACTGAAGACTATGATAATGTATGACAAAGTAATGATACTGAAAATCCAGTTTTGATCACAGGAATAAATTACATTTAGCTATATGTTCACATAGAAACTATGTAAGTTTGTTTCCGCCACAGAATAAAAAATAAAAAAGGTAATTGCAAATTTTTATCTCACAATTTTGACTTTTTATCTCAGAATTGCATGATATAAAGTCGCAATTGCATGTTATAAAGTCAGAAATGTGAGGAAAAAAGTTTATTTCTCCCAATTCTGACTTTATAACACACAATTGAGACTTTATATCATGCAATTCTGAGATAAAAAGTCAAAATTGTGAGATATAAACTTCGCAATTATGAGATAAAAAGTCGCAATTATCTTTTAAAATGTTTTATTCTGTGGCGGAAACAAGGTTCCATAGAAAACAGCGGTTTTAAATTATAATAATATGTCACAATATCACTGATTTTTCTGTATTTTGTTTAGATTTAAAATTTATATAACAACTTAATAACTCTAAACGTTTGACTGATCATTCCTGACGCTTCAGCTGTCAGTCTGGTGTGAAGTGGTTCTGATTAAGTGATAGTCAGACAGAGTCTCCTGTGACAGTGTACGGACCCGAGAATAACAGCGCCAAATCCTCCAGGTTTCCATGTCTGCTCTAGTCAGTGTGCATTAGAGAGTCTGATCAGTCTGCAGATGTGTAGATATTTGAGTTTAGAGACAGAGTGACCTAGTCTGTTTTTCATTTTTTAAAGGTCTCATTAATTTTCCACTTTTAAAAGTCTTTTTTTGTGCACACTACACCAACAATATGAACTACAGCACAAGCAGCTTTTCGGTGTGTCTAAAGCATTCAGCAGGATTTTGTGAAGCATTCAGCACAAGACGTTTAACCGGGAGAGCGTTAAAAACACTCTACGAAACATGTTGGGTGCACATTCATGTTTTATGCACATTTCTGACAACTTGACTAAGAGAATGTAAAAGTCTGTTACTTCATGCACTCTTTATTGTGTGTCACAGAGCAGTAACCATCAGCTGTGTTGCTTAGTTTCTTGATTAATTGTAAAAGAGAAAAAAAAAATTGTTACCTCCTCGTTACTTCATAGCCAGCATTCCCAAAAGGTCCAAATAGGACACTGAATATGTGTAAATCCTTAATGCACATTGTGACTTATGCTGGAAATCCTTTTATGTGAGTGTTATGAGCTTATAAAGCGTTTCCAGGCAGGATTTCTTAAGTGCATAATTTAAGTGTACTTTGCATGAAAATGGATGGTGTCCAGGGTCTCTGGAAGTCCTACAGAGTTTAACTCTGATCCTGAGGCAGATGATGAAGGTGTGCAGAAGGACAGGCAGGGGTGTTCTCCAGGAGCAGTTCCCTGCATAATTAATTAAACTAGTGCAAAGTGCCCGTGCAAAATCAGTTTTTGTGTGTGTATTTAGTAATTGTTGGTTTGGTGTGTTTGAGTGCTCATTGTTACTATTACACAGCAAAAGTTCAGTGACATTTTTATTTGTGCATGGTAGAAAGCACACAGTGAACTCCGAGGAAACGCTACGCTTGAGCAAACAGTTTGTGAATAGGCTACTACAAATGATGGCCGTGAAAGAGACTGTGAATGCATTGAATAGGATATGTTTAGTTGGTGAATAACATAGGCTACTATTACACAGCAGCGATAACATTAAGCGCACCAGAATGAAATATAATATTCAGAAGTAAACAGCATAGCTGACTTACAGATTCAGTTAACATCCACAAATGAATAAGTGCGTCGATTCAGGGAGCAGTGCAAAGTGCCCGTGCAAAATCATTTTTTAGGGGTTCAAGCACGAAGTGCTGAAACCCTATTGTAATTGTACTGATTTTTATTATTATTATTATTATTATTATTATTATTTTCCCCTAAAACGCATCGTGCAGACCAAACCGTAAGAGCTGGAACCTTGAAACTTGGCCAAATGGTAGTCCTCAATTTGGGGAGAACCTATCAAAGTATGACCCCGATTGGCCCATAGGTGGCGCTATAGCAACCAAAAGTGCGAAACTGCTCATAACTACTAGACCGTATGACGTAGACTCAAGTGTCTTATATCATTGGAAAGCTGGACGCCTGACGAACAAAACGTATATCTCCGATTTCATTTCCGCCATGATAGATTTTCCGCCATTTTGAATTTTGTCAAAAACATACTTTTGCGAACTAGTCCTAGGTTTTTCGCCCGATCGGAACCAAACCAGTGCAGAAATGTTCTCTAGAGTCTGATTATCAAAAACTATCGAAAAAAAGTTGAAATTTCGACTCACGGACGGTAAGGCCGCCAAAACGTTCGTTGTGGGAGGGGCCTATTTTACTAAAATGGCTATTACTCCAGAAGTAAATGAGGTATCTTCACCAAACTTGGTACACATGTGTAAGAGGTCAATCTGAGGTCACAGTAAAAAAACCGCGGCAATTGGCCACATGGTGGCGCTATAACATGAAAAAAACATAAAACAGGCTATAACCACCTGACCATTAGTCCGATTGACTTGAAAATTGGCATGCAGTGTCTTGGTCCAAGGTGCCATGTATGTGTATGAGGACATTGGCGTATCTCGAAAAACATGGCCACCATCGGCCAATGAAGTTTGAGCACCTATTAGACAAGGTTAACGGAGGCCGATCGGAACGAAACTCGATGGGCATGTTCGACTCAAGGCCATAGAGGTCTGTAACAATTTTGAAAGAAATCGGCCACTAGTTGGCGCTAACGAGTTTTACAGCTCTGTAATCACGTGGTGTTACAAATATCCACACAATATGCATATCATTTGATAGATCTCCTCATCCTGAACAACTTTGCCTCAAGGACCATTGCTGTCAATCAAACCGTTCATTAAATATTTGCAAACATGTTAAAAACCTACTTTTGCGAACTAGTCCTAGGTTTTTCGCACGATTGGAACCAGACCAGTCTAGGACAATTCTCTGGACTCTCTAGATCAAAAACTATCAAAAAAAAGTTAAACTTTTGCATTTGGATGGCTGTAATAGGGTCATTTATAAAATGGGCGTAGCAAAATACACTAAAAAGCCTATAAATCCTAAATGAAAACTCAGAACCTCACAAAAATTGGTGAGCATATGTGACATAACATCATTAACAAGCATGCCAAATTTTATGGAGATCGGACCATAGGTGGCGCTATAACTGTTAAAAAGCTTTAAAACCATATATTTCCTATGGTACATTGCCTGTATTGGCTGTAAATGGTCTTTTCCATCTATTATGTCAGTGGTTACATGCTTGCTAAATAAAACCTGATAACTTTTGATGCTTTTGTGCTTAAAAACCCTTAAAGGCCTTAATAGCTTGAACCCCGATAAATGCTGCTTGCAGCTTTAATTATTAGGGGTTCAAGCACGAAGTGCTGAAACCCTATTGTAATTGTACTGATTTTTAGGGGTTCAAGCACGAAGTGCTGAAACCCTATTGTAATTGTACTGATTTTTATTATTATTATTATTATTATTATTATTATTTTCCCCTAAAACGCATTGTGCAGACCAAACCGTAAGAGCTGGAACCTTGAAACTTGGCCAAATGGTAGTCCTCAATTTGGGGAGAACCTATAAAAGTATGACCCCGATTGGCCCATAGGTGGCGCTATAGCAACCAAAAGCGCAAAACTGCTCATAACTACTAGACCGTATGACGTAGACTCAAGTGTCTTATATCATTGGAAAGCTGGACGCCTGACGAACAAAACGTATATCTCCGATTTCATTTCCGCCATGATAGATTTTCCGCCATTTTGAATTTTGTCAAAAACATACTTTTGCGAACTAGTCCTAGGTTTTTCGCCCGATCGGAACCAAACCAGTGCAGAAATGTTCTCTAGAGTCTGAATATCAAAAACTATCGAAAAAAAGTTGAAATTTCGATTCACGGACGCTAAGGGCCGCCAAAACGTACGTTGTGGGCGGGGCCTATTTTACTAAAATGGCTATAACTCCAGAAGTAAATGAGGTATCTTCACCAAACTTGGTACACATGTGTAAGAGGTCAATCTGAGGTCACAGTAAAAAAACCGCGGCGATTGACCACATGGTGGCGCTATAACATGAAAAAAACATAAAACAGGCTATAACCACCTGACCGTTAGTCCGATTGACTTGAAAATTGGTATGCAGTGTCTTGGTCCAAGGTGCCATGTATGTGTATGAGGACATTGGCGTATCTCAAAAAACATGGCCGCCATCGGCCAATGAAATTTGAGCACCTATTAGACAAGGTTAACGGAGGCCGATCGGAACGAAACTCGATGGGCATGTTCGACTCAAGGCCCTAGAGGTCTGTAAGAATTTTGAAAGAAATCGGCCACTAGTTGGTGCTAACGAGTTTTAAGGCTCTGTAATCACGTGGTGTTACAAATATCCACACAATATGCATATCATTTGATAGATCTCCTCATCCTGAACAACTTTGCCTCAAGAACCATTGCTGTCAATCAAACCGTTCATTAAATATTCGCAAACATGTTAAAAACCTACTTTTGCGAACTAGTCCTAGGTTTTTCGCCCGATCGGAACCAGACCAGTCTAGGACAATTCTCTGGACTCTCTAGATCAAAAACTATCAAAAAAAAGTTGAAATTTTGCATTTGGATGGCTCTAATAGGGTCATTTATAAAATGGGCGTGGCAAAATACATTAAAAATCCTATAAATCCTAAATGAAAACTCAGAACTTCACAAAAATCGGTGAGCATATGTGACATAACATCATTAACAAGCATTCCAAATTTTATGGAGATCGGACAATAGGTGGCGCTATAACTGTTAAAAAGCTTTAAAGCCATATATTTCCTATGGTACATTGCCTGTATTGGCTGTAAATGGTCTTTTCCATCTATTATGTCAGTGGTTACATGCTAAATAAAACCTGATAACTTTTGATGCTTTTGTGCTTAAAACCCCTTAAAGGCCTTAATAGCTTGAACCCCGATAAATGCTGCTTGCAGCTTTAATTGTGTGTGTTTTTAGTAATTGTTGGTTTGGTGTATTTGAGTGCTCATTGTTACAATTACACAGCAAAAGTTCAGTGACATTTTTATTTGTGCATGGTAGAAAGCAATTACTGATACTGACATAATGACATACAATAAAAGGAAAATTGAACTACACGACTCAGGGAGCAGGCTACACAGTGAACTCTGAGAAAACGCTACTTAAGCTCCGCTGCTTTCTTCGACCCTCTCTGTCTCTGGTCCTGGGCTGTGCTCACTCAGTGTCAGTGTGAGAGGGGGAGGGGCCAGCTGTGCTCACTCAGTGTCAGTGTGAGAGGGGGAGGGGCCAGCTGTGCTCACTCAGTGTCAGTGTGAGAGGGGGAGTGGCCAGCTGTGCTCACTCAGTGTCAGTGTGAGAGGGGGAGGGGCCAGCTGTGCTCACTCAGTGTCAGTGTGAGAGGGGGAGGGGCCAGCTGTGCTCACTCAGTGTCAGTGTGAGAGGGGGAGGGGCCAGCTGTGCTCACTCAGTGTCAGTGTGAGAGGGGGAGTGGCCAGCTGTGCTCACTCAGTGTCAGTGTGAGAGGGGGAGTGGCCAGCTGTGCTCACTCAGTGTCAGTG
Organism: Squalius cephalus; assembly: GCF_949319135.1. Taxonomy (NCBI): domain Eukaryota; kingdom Metazoa; phylum Chordata; class Actinopteri; order Cypriniformes; family Leuciscidae; genus Squalius; species Squalius cephalus. The sequence continues at coordinate 28,458,188 of NC_137145.1, read as the reverse complement.
TGAGAGGGGGAGGGGCCAGCGCTGTGCTCACTCAGTGTCAGTGTGAGAGGGGGAGGGGCCAGCTGTGCTCACTCAGTGTCAGTGTGAGAGGGGGAGGGGCCAGCTGTGCTCACTCAGTGTCAGTGTGAGAGGGGGAGGGGCCAGCTGTGCTCACTCAGTGTCAGTGTGAGAGGGGGAGTGGCCAGCTGTGCTCACTCAGTGTCAGTGGGAGAGGGGGAGGGGCCAGCTGTGCTCACTCAGTGTCAGTGGGAGAGGGGGAGGGGCCAGCTGTGCTCACTCAGTGTCAGTGGGAGAGGGGGAGGGGCCAGCTGTGCTCACTCAGTGTCAGTGTGAGAGGGGGAGGGGCCAGCTGTGCTCACTCAGTGTCAGTGTGAGAGGGGGAGGGGCCAGCTGTGCTCACTCAGTGTCAGTGGGAGAGGGGGAGTGGCCAGGTGTGCTCACTCAGTGTCAGTGGGAGAGGGGGAGGGGCCAGCTGTGCTCACTCAGTGTCAGTGTGAGAGGGGGAGGGGCCAGCTGTGCTCACTCAGTGTCAGTGTGAGAGGGGGAGGGGCCAGCTGTGCTCACTCAGTGTCAGTGTGAGAGGGGGAGGGGCCAGCTGTGCTCACTCAGTGTCAGTGGGAGAGGGGGAGTGGCCAGGTGTGCTCACTCAGTGTCAGTGGGAGAGGGGGAGGGGCCAGCTGTGCTCACTCAGTGTCAGTGTGAGAGGGGGAGGGGCCAGCGCTGTGCTCACTCAGTGTCAGTGTGAGAGGGGGAGGGGCCAGCTGTGCTCACTCAGTGTCAGTGTGAGAGGGGGAGGGGCCAGCTGTGCTCACTCAGTGTCAGTGTGAGAGGGGGAGGGGCCAGCTGTGCTCACTCAGTGTCAGTGTGAGAGGGGGAGGGGCCAGCTGTGCTCACTCAGTGTCAGTGTGAGAGGGGGAGGGGCCAGCTGTGCTCACTCAGTGTCAGTGTGAGAGGGGGAGGGGCCAGCTGTGCTCACTCAGTGTCAGTGTGAGAGGGGGAGGGGCCAGCTGTGCTCACTCAGTGTCAGTGTGAGAGGGGGAGTGGCCAGCGGCTAGAGCGGCAAAAGCCAGTGTGTGCTTCTTTTACCGATATATATTTATTTACATGCATCCTGTTTTCGGCTGAAGTCCACAGTAGTCGATTGTCGAGTTCACGCGCGTAGGTTTAGTACGTACGATCATGCGCCCGAACTCGACAATCGACTACTGTGGACTTCAACCGAAAACAGGAAGTAAATACAGGTATGTGCGCTGGCTGAAATAACATAATTTTTATTCATACCCTGCACATCTACTGCAGTCAGATTCACCGCGTGTTCACTCTGAAGGAATCACTCACATGGCTGGGCACTTGTAATGACACATCAAGGATGTTAAGAGGCTAAAAGCAGGTTTAAAACTTGCCCCATTTAAGTCAACAGGGTGCAAATTTTAAAAAGAGGATAACACGGTGTAGGTAACACCGATTTTTGTTGTTGTTTTCTGTACTGACAGCACTCCAAATTTACAAAAAAATGAGCTCAATGTTAAAATTGACTGGAGTTCTCCTTTAAGTAATGCTTAATGGGGAGTTGAGTGGATAAACTATTACTTTAATGAATGTATATGTACCCCCCATTCAATCTAATGATTTTATTACACAAATCTTTTGTAAATTTGCAGAATTACAGTGCGAGCACAGCATTATTGCTGGTGATTTTAATTGTGTTCTTTCACCTGATTTAGATAAATCTGTCTCGTCAAAGGTCAAGCGATCTAGCAGGGCTTGCGCCCTGGATGAGACGTGTCAAAAAATCGGTTTAATAGATACATGGCGGGCTTTACACCCTGGGCAGAGGGAATATACATTCTTTTCGGGAGTACACAAATCCAGCAGTAGAATAGATTATATTTTTTCACCTAAAGCTTCCCTTCATAATATATTGGATTGCGAGATAGGTAGGCCTAATATTGTAATATCTGATCATGCGGCCGTATTCCTTAATTTATCTCTCTCTAATGTTAAACAGCATCGGGGTGCGTGGAGGTTTCCTTCTTGGCTTACACATGACCCAAACTTTGAATGTTATCTTAAGGAACAAACTAAACTATTTTTCTCAGACAATAAAACCCTTAGGGTATCTCCTAATCTGATATGGGACACTGCAAAGGCAAATATCAGGGGGCTAATTATTTCATACGTATCAAACCTGAAAAGAAGAGCTTAGTAGATCAAAGAAAGCTTGAGGTTAAGCTCAATGATCTTCAAGTTAGATTCAATACATCCCCTTCAGATGTGTTGCTGGCAGAAATCAAAACTGTACAAACTTCTCTTGAAGCTATTTTTACAAAGAAGGCGGAGAAATCATTATTTTTCGCAAAGCAACGGATGTATGAATTAATAATTAATAATAGAATTAATAAATATCTGGCCAACCTTTTACGCCGGCGCTCTCAGGCTCAAATCATTTCCACTATCAAAGACAATGCTGGAAATTTTTGTCACGATAATGAAACAATTAATAGAGCTTTTAGGGAATTCTATAGAGAACTGTACACTTCTCAGTTGGAGTCAGATCCGGGTGAACTACTAACTAAGTTCTTTGCTAATTTATCTGTTCCGACATTGTCTGAGGAGCAACGGCAAGTTCTTAATAGACCTAGGGCCTATTGAAATTAGTGAAATTCTCATTTGTATAAGGGGACTGGCTAGTGGCAAAGCAGCGGGGCCGGATGGCTTCACAGCCAAATTTTTTAAAAAGTTCAAGGAATCTTTGGTTAATTCTATGCATGATATGATACAGTATTCCTATGAGTCTGGCAATCTGCCTAGTTCTTTGTTGGAAGCTAATATTTGTGTGCTCTTAAAGAAAGGCAAACCACCTGAAGAATGTGGATCCTATCGCCCTATCTCTTTACTTAATGTAGATTTTAAAATACTAGCAAAAATTTTAGCTACTCGACTCGAGCTGGTGCTTCCTACTATTATTAATATAGATCAGACAGGCTTTGTTAAGGGGAGATCGTCATCCCATAATATTAGACGGTTACTTAATATTATTAACCACTCAAATTTCTGCGCAAGAGAGGGTATAGTCATTTCATTAGATGCCGAGAAGGCATTCGATAGGGTTGAGTGGCCATTTATATTTTCGGTGTTAGATCGTTTTAACTTGGGGGATACTTTTGCTAAATGGGTCAAGATTTTATATACACTCCCAACATCCTCTATTGTCACAAATGGTGTCCAATCATCTAAATTTGTCTTATCTCGAGGCACTAGACAGGGGTGTCCGTTGTCACCATTATTATTTGTAATGGCTATTGAGCCATTAGCGATTGCCATCAGAGAAGACTCTGATATTAGAGGTATCGTTTTAGGGAAAAAGATCCATAAAATCTCACTTTATGCAGACAATGTCTTAATTTATCTAGACTCACCACAGAACTCCGATACTAAATTAATTGATTGGATCTCTGAATTTGGTGCCTTCTCTGGATATTCTAGGATAAATTTCGCAAAATCGGAGGCTATGCCGTTGAACAAAACTCACTCTTTAAGCTTGGAAACCTCCTTGCCGTTTAAGTGGTCTCCTTCTGGGCTGACATATCTAGGTATAAAGATTTCACCTAATTTGGACTGCCTTTACAAATAAAATTTTACCCCGACTATCAAATCTATTATTAATGATTATTATTAATGAAATGAATATAGTACCACGTATGTTATACCTCTTCCAGATGCTCCCCATTCTGCTTCCTGGTAAAGCTCTAAGACAGCTGCGCGGTTCAATTATATCTTTTATTTGGCGAAAAAAAAGGCCTAGACTTAGGTATAGCTTTCTCTCTCTCCCTAGTATGTCTGGAGGTTTGGCAGCTCCCTCATTTGAATTATATCAATTATCTGCTCAATTAAAATATATACTAGAATGGTATCTAGATGACCAAAACTCGACCTGGGTCAGTGCAGAAGTGGCAGGTATTGGTTCTATCCCTCTTCGCAATTTATTATACATGTCATCTACAAAGTTGTCTATTTTAATCAAAGGCAACATAATTCTTAATAACATGATTAAAGTGTGGCGGATGGCTCGCAAAACAGAGGGATATGCTACACACCTCTCGCCATACACACCTATACACAATAATCCAGATTTCCCACCTGGGTTGAGTGATGGGCTAGCACTCTGGAAAAAACAAGGGATTTGTGTTATAGGTGATGTAGTGGAAAACAATAAGTTGATGACCTTTGATCAGATCGTTTTAAAGTATAATATTGATAAGAAGCACTTCTTTACATATAACCAAATACATAGCTTTGTATCAAAAAAATTAAAGGACCATTCAGGCGGCCTTGGTCTTTCTACAATAGAAGAACAGCTTAATAAACTCTCATCTTCTCGATCAGTACTTAGCCATTTTTATAATATTCTCTCAAGTTCGAACAAGGATAATTCAGATAAAGTTAGGAGACTATGGGAAACTGATCTTGGGGTAGAAATACACAAAGCGGACTGGGGAATGGTATGTGTAACATATTACTCTGGTCTAGCTCTGGCTCCGCGGACGTTCTCCAAGAGCATGGATGCAGCTCTGGCCCCCTTGAGGCTCCAGGGCATCCATGTGCTAAATTATCTAAATGACTGGCTCATTCTGCCTCATTTCAGAGAGTTGGTGTGTCCTCACAGGGATGTCCTTCTCCACCAGCTTCAGTCTCTTGGTCTCAGGTTGAATGCTCAGAAGAGTGTCTTAGCTCCTTCTCAGCAGACCACTTTCCTGGGTGTCTAACTCGATTCTCTCTCGATGCAGGCCAGTCTGGCCCCTGCTCGAGTTTCCAGTCAAGACGGACGCCTCTTTGACTGGTTGGGGTGGGTCTTCGAGGGCAGACTGGCGTGCGGTGTTTGGACGGGCAAGCTTCTCTCGTGGCATATAAATTGCCTCGAGCTGCAAGGCATCTCTCTGGCCGTGGATCATTTTCTCCCGGCCCTGATGTGCTGTCATGTCATTGTCAGGACGGACAACATGGCAGTGGTGTCCCATGTAAATCGCCAGGGAGGCTCGCGGTCACGTACCCTCGACAGGTATGCAGACTGCCTCCTCCTTTGGGCTCAAGACAGGTTTCTTTCGCTGAGAGCAGTTCACATTCCAGGGGACCTGAACAACGCAGCAGACTTTCTGATAGCCCAATTCTGGCCATCCCAGACGTGGTTCTCGGAACTGAGCTCCCTGGTGGAGGGGTCCCCTTGGCAGATTCCTATCAGGAGAGATCTGCTGTCTCAGCTCCAGGGCAGGATTTGGCATCTTCGACCCGAGATATGGAGGCTGTGGGTGTGGCCGATAAGAGGCAATCGCTAGCAACAGTGGCATCTGGTCTTCCCACTGATGTTCCCACAAAAAGTGGAAGCTTTTTGAGTCTTGGTGTACGGCAACCTCTTTCTGTTTGTGAGCCTTGTATGGAGTTTGCCCCAGGTCTTGTGAAGGTGTTCTATGGCCTAGACCTGGTTATGTCCCCAAAGTTTTGTCCACATCATTCCGCTCTCAAGTGGTCGTGCTTCACTCTTTCTGTCCCCCTCCTTTTCCTCTGCTGAGGAGGAGAAACATAATTTGCTTTGCCCTGTTCGGGCTTTGAAGGCATACGTGGACCACTCTGGCAAGTGGCGCAAGTCGTCTCAGTTGTTTGTATGCTTAGGGGCTGGCCGCCGAGGGCTCGCCACCTCTAAGCAGAGGATCTCTCACTGGGAGAGACGCAATTTCCCTGGCTTATGAGGTGCGGAAGCTTCCTTCACCTCTGGGCGTTAAAGCTCGCTCTACTAGGAGTATCGCGTCCTCCCAGGCTCTTTTCAAGGGAGTTCCTTTAGAAGATATTTGTGTGGCAGTAGGTTGGTCCTCTCTGCACACTTTTATTAGGTTTTATAACTTGGATTATGTATGAACTGGTTGCCTAGGTCCTAGTTGAGTCTGGTCTGGCAAAAAAAAAAGGTTATAGGAAAGTTCCTTGTTGGGCCAGATCTTGCCGCGCTTAGCTTGGCGTGTGTGGTATATCGTTCCCATTGCGTCATCGCTACGCAACGTCGAGTGAACCTATGAAAGAGAACGTTTCGGGTTACCCGCGTAACCCATGTTCTCTGAATAGGAAACGAGACGCTGCGTTCGCTGCCAAGCTCCTCTTGCTGCCGAAGGAGCTTCTTCTTTATCGGTGGAAAATCTGAGGAGCAGATGGCGCATTCACTATATAAGAGTGAGTGACGTAGCGCCGCTGAGGAGGCGCCCACACCATCAGCCAATGAATTGGCGTGATTCTATACGGGTTCAGACAATCAGCACATGCCTTCACGTGGCAGCCCTGTTTTGACTAATTTTACAGTACCACACATTTCTAATTAATTTATTCTTTAATATTCTTTAATTAATTTAATCTTAAAAAGAATGGTTATGAACCACATAAATCACCAACACTAGGCAAAACGATATGAAAAAGGAGAAATATGCAGTTACTTAAGGGAAATTGTACTTATTTTTCGCATAAATATGTTTGTAACCAATTGCTTTAATATATAATTGTACTTGTATTCACTTATCTATCATACAAATATACTAATTAGAATATTACTTGGCCCAAACATGTATCAGGCACCAGAATTCCTGGTCTAGGAGGAATACAAAGGAGTAATGGTCATGACCTGATGGCCGCCATTTTGAAAATGGGGCCTTTCTTGGAGTCAAACTTTGGTAAACTTTTAGTATGGTTTTAAGTACATCTGATACTACTGTAAACCACTGATAAACCTTTTGTTAGAATTTTTTTGGGGTCAAGCCATATTTGCAGCTGACTATAACAGAGATATGCGAATAACAGACAGACACACAGACTGACAGACAGACAGACAGACAGACAGACGTTTCTGTAATTTATAGATAGATGTATGTATATAATGCTGTATAAACATAAATCAACATGAGGATATGATGCCATTTCTATTGTGGCTCCTTAATGATTTAATTTTCTTTTCCATTGGATGGGATGCCAGCAGTTCTTGAAACCACCAAATTTACCCATAAGTCTTGGCAAAAATCTCTAAACTCATAGTGATGGAGCACATCAGCGCAACAAGAAGTGTAGCTTTAGTATTTTTAGTATTTGAAAAAGGTCACAATAAATGAGGAAAAGAAAAAAACGAATATACCACAATCACAGGCAGTCCTATATCTGGATTTGATTTCCCACATGTAGGACACACAGAAGTCATCGGGAAAACTGCTTTATTTGCTCCGTGAGGTTGTGAACCAAAGTCATTTTCATTAAAACCCGCTGTAACATTTGGACAAATACTAGACTATACACTATTTCAGTGATACAGATCATTAATATTATTATTACAATTGAAAATGAAGCTCTTGTGATGTGTATATATGTTGAGTGAATGCAAACTATATCCAGTGTGTTTTGTGTTTGTATGAAGGTGTTTCCAGTAATGATGTCATCCTGTAGTCCTCTTCTATTGGCTGTCTCATGCTGTTTGATTGTTCTGACATCATCACTCAACCTGGACGACCCGAATGTCTGCAGTCACTGGGAGAGGTGACACACACACACACACACACACCCACGCATGCACACTCACGCACGCACGCACACACTCACGCACGCACGCACACACACACACACACACACACACACACACACACACACACTCTCACTCTCTCACACTCACACTCACACTCACACACTCACACTCTCACACTCTCACACTCACTCACACTCTCACACTCTCACTCTCACTCTCACTCACACTCACACTCTCACTCACATTCTCACTCTCACTCACACTCTCACACTCTCACTCTCACTCTCACTCACACTCACACTCTCACTCACATTCTCACTCTCACTCACACACTCTCACTCACACACTCTCACTCTCACACTCACTCTCTCACACACACTCTAACACTCACTCTCACACTCACTCTCACTCTCACACTCACTCTCATTCTCACTCTCACTCACACTCTCACACTCACTCACACTCTCACACTCACTCACACTCTCACACTCTCACACTCTCACTCTCACTCTCACACTCTCACTCACATTCTCACTCTCACTCACACACTCTCACTCTCACTCACACTCTCATTCTCACACTCACTCTCTCACACACACTCTCACTCTCACTCACACTCTCATTCTCACACTCACTCTCTCACACACACTCTCACACTCACTCTCACACTCACTCTCACTCTCACACTCACTCTCATTCTCATTCTCACTCTCACTCACACTCTCACACTCTCACACTCTCACACTCACTCACACTCTCACACTCTCACTCTCACTCTCACACTCTCACTCACATTCTCACTCTCACTCACACACTCTCACTCTCACTCACACTCTCATTCTCACACTCACTCTCTCACACTCACTCTCACACTCAAATTCATTTTTTTTTCAATTCAAAATTAGCTTTATTAGCATGACTGTGTAACACAATGTTGCCAAAGCATCAACATATTGGGCCCTATTTTAACGAGCTGAAACGCAAGTGTCAAAGCGCAAAGCGCAAGTAACTTTGTGGGCGGGTCTTGGCGCTGTTGCTATTTTCCCGGCGGGATAAATGACTCTTGCGCCAGGCGCAAATCTAAAATGGGTTGGTCTGAAGTAGCTTCATTATTCATAGGTGTGGTTTGGGCGTAACGTGAAATAAACCAATCAGAGCGTCATCTCACATTCCCTTTAAGAGCAGGCGTGCTTGTTCTAAAGCGGATTCCTATTATAACGGCGGATTTGCCAGACGCACGCGAGGAGCGGTTCACAGCCAAGGAGAGCAACGCTCTCGTCAGGGACGTTGGGGATGGAGAAACCCACCCAAATTAACTTCGGTTAAAAAGGCGTATCTATCTATCTATCTATCTATCTATCTATCTATCTATCTATCTATCTATCTATCGTAATAATGTATAATTTGCAAAAATGAAAACTGCTGCTCTGTGTAGATGAGAGAATCAAAGTGTATGCGCGTTGTGCACACGCTACATTGATTATGGCCAAGCATGCGCCCTTAAAATAGCATATGACTAACATGCGCTACGCGCGACTGACTTTAAACCATTTTTTCCTGGTTAGTGGCGCAACTGTTTTCTAAACCTGCAAAATAGCATGAAGGAACGTTTGCGCTGGAACATGCCTCCTTTTTTGCGCTGAACCGCCCAGGGAGCGCAAGTTCATTCCCTAGTTTAGCGACGTGCTTCTGTGGAGGAAAAAACGCGCTTTGCGCGGGTGCAAAATAGGAATGACACATGCGTCGGTGTACAAAGTCAATTGCGCTGGGTGCAAGATAGGGCCCCCAATATATAAATAATAAAACAAACAAACAAAACATATATGTATAGATCATGTCATATGTAGCATAGTAAATATAAATAAATAGATAAATAAACACAATCTATCCTAATAAATGAATAAATACAGTGGGTCTCTCTAGAGAATTAGCTGACTCTGGCGTTGTGAATAGCTAACACATATTTAGCCGCTAGTGCAGCTGTACTATCATCTTCTCCCAGTAAGAAGAACATTTTCTCACTCTCACACTCTCACACTCACTCTCACACTCACTCACTCTCTCACTCACACTCACACTCTCACTCACACTCTCATTCTCATTCTCATTCTCTCACTCTCACACTCACTCACTCTCTCACTCACTCTCTCACTCACACTCTCACTCACACTCACTCTCACACTCTCACACTCACTCTCACACTCACTCACTCTCTCACTCACACTCACACTCTCACTCACACTCTCATTCTCATTCTCATTCTCATTCTCTCACTCTCACACTCACTCACTCTCTCACTCACTCTCTCACTCACACTCTCACTCACACTCATTCTCATTCTCATTCTCATTCTCATTCTCATTCTCATTCTCATTCTCACTCTCACACTCACTCTCACTCTCACACTCTCACTCTCTCTCACACTCTCACACTCTCACACTCACTCTCACACTCACACTCACTCTCACACTCACTCTCACACTCACTCTCACTCTCACACTCACTCTCACACTCTCACACTCACTCTCACACTCTCACACTCTCACACTCACTCTCACTCTCACTCTCATTCTCACTCTCACACTCACTCAATTCAATTTCAATTCAATTCAAAATGAGCTTTATTAGCATGACTGTGTAACACAATGTTGCCAAAGCATCAACATATTATATATAAATAATAAAACAAATAAAACATATATGTATAGATCATGTCATATGTAGCATAGTAAATATAAATAAATAGATAAATAAACACAATCTATCCTAATAAATGAATAAATACAGTGGGTCTCTCTAGAGAATTAGCTGACTCTGGCGTTGTGAATAGCTAACACATATTTAGCCGCTAGTGCAGCTGTACTATCATCTTCTCCCAGTAAGAAGAACATTTTCTCAGTGTCGCTCAGTTCAAAGAACGATGGAATCAAGATTTCAAATCTGGGCAGAAAGGTTTCTCTTATACTGGAGTATTTAGAGCAGAAGAGCAGAAAGTGTTCCTCATCCTCGATGTGCTGTAGGTCACAGTGTCTACAGATCCTCTGCTCTCTCTCTGTCCACACACACACACACACACACACACACACACACACACACACACACACACACACACACACACACACACACACACACACACACACACACACACACACACACACACACTCACACACTCATCCTCGATGTGCTGTAGGTCACAGGTCTACAGATCCTCTGCTCTCTCTCTGTCCATGTTAGTCTACGTCTTTTTCTCTCTATCTCTAGATCATGGTCACTTAATCTGTATTTGGAGAGGATTTGTCTTTCTTTAAAATGTTTAATAAATAGATAACTGGCCAATTTAGTGGTTCTATTGAGGGTCGAGTAACATTGGAGTTTATTCTGGAGGGCAAAATGTGCTTTTAGTGCTTCATCATGGGTGTCTTTTAGATGTTTGTGGATTTGGTTAATGATAGGTTTGGGGTTGATGGGGAGTATAGTCTGATGGACGAGTTGGAGAGCGAGTGTGTTCAGAGGATGAGGTTCTGCTGAGGTTTCAATGGCGAGGAGGGCTTTATATTGCACTGACTCTGGGTCAGACTGATGGAGGTGATGCCAGAACTGAACACATCTCCTCTGGATCTCGATGTTCAGCGGGTACAGGCCCAGCTCAGCCCTGCAGGCGGCAGTGGACGTGTTTCTGTGAACCCCGAGAATATTTTTGCCAATTTCCAATTGTAACTCTGTAGCTAGAGCTGTGCTGCAGAACCTGGCCTTTATACAGGAACTGGTGTTTGTGTCCCTGAGATCGGGCTTTCTTCTGGAACACCATGACTCTGGTTTTGTCCAGATTGACTGTCAGGGCCCAGTCGTGACAGTATTGTTCCAGCAGGGACAGGCTCTGCTGAAGGCCCTCAGGTGTGCGGGACAGCAGGACCAGGTCATCTGCGTACAGCAGGCATCTGACCTCTGACCCCTGTAGAGTGAGGCCGGGCACAGTAGAGCTCTCCAGCGCTGACGCCAGATCATTGATGTAGATGTTGAATAGAGTCGGGCTCAGACTGCAGCCCTGCCTCACTCCACGGCCCTGCTGGAAGAATACGGTTCTGTCACTCACTCTCACTCTCACACTCACTCTCTCACTCACTCTCTCACTCTCACTCTCACTCACTCACACACACTCTCACTCACACTCACACTCACTCTCACTCTCACTCTCACACTCTCACTCTCACACTCACTCTCTCACTCACTCTCACTCTCACTCTCACTCACTCACACTCTCACTCACACTCACACTCTCATTCTCACTCTCACACTCACTCTCTCACTCTCACACTCACACTCACTCTCACTCTCTCACTCTCACTCACACTCTCATTCTCACTCTCACTCTCACACTCACTCTCACTCTCATTCTCACTCTCACTCTCACACTCACTCTCACTCTCACACTCTCACTCTCTCACTCACACTCACTCTCACTCTCTCACTCTCACTCACACTCTCATTCTCACTCTCACTCTCACACTCACTCTCACTCTCATTCTCACTCTCACTCTCACACTCTCACTCTCTCACTCACTCACACTCTCACTCACACTCACACTCTCACTCTCACACTCACACTCTCACACTCTCACTCACACTCTCATTCTCACACTCACTCTCACACTCTCACTCTCACACTCACTCTCACACTCACACTTACACTCACTCTCTCACTCACACTCACACTCTCATTCTCATTCTCATTCTCTTACACTCACTCTCACTCTCACTCTCATTCTCACACTCACTCTCACACTCACTCTCACACTCACTCTCACACTCACTCTCACTCTCACTCATTCTCACTCTCACACTCACTCTCACTCTCACTCTCATTCTCACACTCACTCTCACACTCACTCTCACACTCACTCTCACTCTCACTCTCATTCTCACTCTCACACTCACTCTCACACTCTCACACTCACACTCACACTCTCACTCTCTCACACTCTCACTCTCACACTCTCACACTCAATTCAATTCAATTCAAATGAGCTTTATTGGCATGACTTGTACAGTATTGCCAAAGCATTGGCCATTACATAAATGGACATTACATACACAAATAATCAATAAATTCAATAAATCAATCAGTAAACAAATGCATGAATACATTTATATAAAAAAATAAAAATAAAAAAAAACACCTATGTACATTTGTACCAACATTCAGACAAGATGAGAATGATTCTGACTTTAGTTTTGTCCACTGGCTGACTCTCGTAGTTTGTGGCAGGCTGTCACATATTTTGCTGCTGTTGTGATTGAGCTGGAGTTCTCTCCCAGAATATGCTTTAATTTTTCTGAATTTGGTAATGCCATAAAATGTGGTTCTAGTTGTTGGAATCTAGTGAAATAGTCTGATCTAAAGCTGTAATAGTGATCACAGTGTATCAGGAAGTGTTCTTCTGTCTCCACCTCTCTCTGAGAGCACAGTGAACACAGCCTCTGCTCTCTCGGCTGCCATCTCTGCCTGTGCCGGCCTCTCTCTACAGCCAGACTGTGGTCACTCAGCCTGTACTTGGTCAGGGTCTTTCTCATTTTATGCTCTTTCACACAGCTCAGGTATTCTGCTGGTGTATAGTCTCTTTTCAGGAGTAAATAGAGTTCCATCTTCTTTTGTGATTTAGTAGCATCTTTCCAATAGGTAATGTAATTTTGTTTTTGTAATTTAATAATTTGGTTGGGCCAGATAGTGCAGTGCTGGTCTGGCTGTAGTTTCAGCATGAGCTGTGAGAGTGCGCTCCGGTGCCGGTTCTGCTCCTGACACCGCAGGGCCTCAGCCTGGTATGAGCTCGGGTCACTGCGCTCCGGTGCCGGTTCTGCTCCTGACACCGCAGGGCCTCAGCCTGGTATGAGCTCGGGTCACTGCGCTTCAGGTGCTGGTAGAACTTCACAGCTCTTTTCTGGATAGTGATCAACAAGGGGTATTGTCCTAATTCAGCTCTGCACGAGTTGTTTGGTGTCGCTCTGTTTACTTTTAGGATGCTTTTACAAATTTGGGTATGCAGAGTTTCGATTTCTTCTTTTTCCCATTTTGAGAAATCTTGGGTTTTGAGAGGTCCCCATATCTCGCTGCCATACAGAGCAATGGGTTCAATTATTGCTTTTAGGATTTTTAGCCAGGTTTGAATTGGAATTTCATGCCGAATAGTGTTTTTAATCATGTAGAAGACTCTCATTGCTTTTGCTTTCAGTTCATTCACAGCCAGATTAAAGTTCCCTGTTGAACTCAGTTTTAGCCCCAGATATGTGTATTCGTGGGTGTGTTGGAGTGTTGACACTCTCTCACTCTCACTCTCACACTCTCGCTCTCACTCTCACTCTCTCTCACACTCTCACTCTCACTCTCACACTCACTCTCACTCTCACACTCACTCTCTCACTCTCACACTCTCACTCACACTCTCATTCTCACACTCACTCTCACACTCTCACACTCACTCTCACACTCACTCTCACTCTCATTCTCACTCTCACACTCACTCTCACACTCTCACACTCACTCTCACACTCTCACTCACACTCTCATTCTCACACTCACTCTCACACTCACTCTCACACTCACTCTCACTCTCACTCTCACTCTCACACTCACACTCACTCTCACTCTCACTCTCACTCACTCTCACTCTCACTCTCATTCTCTCACTCTCACACTCTCACTCACACTCTCATTCTCACTCTCTCTCACACTCTCACTCTCACTCTCACACTCACTCTCACACTCACTCTCTCACTCTCACACTCTCACTCACACTCTCATTCTCACACTCACTCTCACACTCACTCTCACACTCACTCTCACTCTCACTCTCATTCTCACTCTCACACTCACTCTCACACTCTCACACTCACTCTCACACTCACACTCACTCTCACACTCTCACACTCACTCTCACACTCACACTCACTCTCACACTCACACTCACTCTCACTCTCACTCTCACTCTCACACTCACACTCACTCTCACTCTCACTCTCACTCACTCTCACTCTCACTCTCATTCTCTCACTCTCACACTCTCACTCACACTCTCATTCTCACTCTCTCTCACACTCTCACTCTCACTCTCACACTCACTCTCACACTCACTCTCTCACTCTCACACTCTCACTCACACTCTCATTCTCACACTCACTCTCACACTCACTCTCACACTCACTCTCACTCTCACTCTCACTCTCATTCTCACTCTCACACTCACTCTCACACTCTCACACTCACTCTCACACTCACACTCACTCTCACACTCACTCTCACACTCACTCTCACTCTCACTCTCACACTCACTCTCACACTCTCACACTCACTCTCACACTCTCACACTCACTCTCACTCTCACTCTCATTCTCACTCTCACACTCACTCAATTCAATTTCAATTCAATTCAAAATGAGCTTTATTAGCATGACTGTGTAACACAATGTTGCCAAAGCATCAACATATTATATATAAATAATAAAACAAATAAAACATATATGTATAGATCATGTCATATGTAGCATAGTAAATATAAATAAATAGATAAATAAACACAATCTATCCTAATAAATGAATAAATACAGTGGGTCTCTCTAGAGAATTAGCTGACTCTGGCGTTGTGAATAGCTAACACATATTTAGCCGCTAGTGCAGCTGTACTATCATCTTCTCCCAGTAAGAAGAACATTTTCTCACTCTCTCACTCTCACACTCTCACACTCACTCTCACACTCACTCACTCTCTCACTCACACTCACACTCTCACTCACACTCTCATTCTCATTCTCATTCTCATTCTCTCACTCTCACACTCACTCACTCTCTCACTCACTCTCTCACTCACACTCTCACTCACACTCACTCTCATTCTCATTCTCATTCTCATTCTCATTCTCACACTCATTCTCATTCTCACTCTCACACTCACTCTCACTCTCACACTCTCACTCTCTCTCACACTCTCACACTCTCTCTCACACTCACTCTCACTCTCACACTCTCACTCTCTCTCACACTCTCACACTCTCACACTCTCACACTCACACTCACTCTCATTCTCATTCTCATTCTCACACTCTCACACTCTCACTCTCTCTCACACTCTCACACTCTCACACTCACTCTCACTCTCATTCTCACTCTCACACTCTCTCACTCTCACTCTCACACTCTCACTCTCTCTCACACTCTCACTCTCACTCACACTCTCATTCTCACTCTCACTCTCACACTCACTCACACTCTCACACTCACTCTCACACTCACACTCACACTCACTCTCACACTCTCACTCTTACACTCACACACACACACACACACACACACACACACACACACACACACACACACACACACACACACACACACACACACACACACACTCTCACTCATGCACTACACACACACACACACACACACACACACACACACACACACACACACACACACACACACACACACACACACACACACACACTCTGTGTTAACAGGCAGGAGATGTCCTTGGCCAAATTAAGGAATGGCTCGGAAATCCATTAAAGCAGATTGAAAAGAACAAAGATGGAGTTTTGTTTCCCAGCTAGATTTACTTTCACTCAGTAATGTGTGGGAACAGCTGTGCGTTGCGCAAGAGTTTCCTATACCAGAGAATGTGTGACCGTTTGGCCAAACGCAAGACTTCTCAGCACATTCACATCATCCTGGGTGTTTTAGTGTACTTATACTGCTACTTATACTAGCAAAATACATTATACATACAGTATGTACATTCTTTATACTCTAGCACTCACAATACAGTCAAATAGCAAAGGCTTCAGCCCACACCTTTTTTGGTTATTATGTCATTTTTTCTTTACTATGGAAAATTGTCTGTGAGGACCAAAATACATTTTTGTTGAATTGTTGTTTGTTGAATTGTTGAAATAAGAACACTTTAGTTCAGCAGAAAGCTATTGCTGTTTACACTGATATTCCTCCTTTATACACAAGTAAAGCTCTTTTTACTCTACACAGCCGACAGGCACAAGTGTTACAAAAGAAACAAAAGAACTTTTGTCACTATTAACTGTTTAACTGGAGGAGCAGGAATTTGTGGAGCTGTTATGAAGATCTTAAAGACGCCACACACATATCCACAGACAGGTGTCTGGAGAACTAGATAAGAGCTGCTTTAAAGTAAACCGTTGCTTTATTGATTTGTTTTCTACATGTATCTAGTAGCAGAAGTAGCCCACACACAATGAACATGTGACACTCTGTTTGAAGTTTGTCAGCAAATTCACTTTCATACACGGATAACTGCTGTTCTCATTAGCCATTAGTGCTGGAGTAACGGGACCACACACATATATCAGAGATGTGGCCTTCATGTGTGTGTGTGTGTGTGTGTGTTCTTCAGTTACTCAGTGACCGTGCAGGAGTCGTACGCTCACCCGTTTGATCAGGTTTACTACACCGGCTGCACGGACATCCTCAACTGGTTCAAATGCACTCAGCACAGGTGTGTGTGCTTTACAACACTCAGATTTCAGCGTTTATAACAGTTTTGTAAAGCCCTTTTACATATTTTTTTATGAAATTCAGTAATATAACATTGAATCACCTGTAGATAAATGCATTCTTTGCATGAGTAATTGTGTGGTTTTTCCTCTGTGTTTTAGGGTGAGCTACAGGACGGCCTACCGGCGCGGGGAGAAGACCATGCATCGCCGCAGGTCCCAGTGCTGCCCCGGCTTCTACGAGAGCAGAGACATATGTGTTCGTGAGTATTACTGAGTATTACTGAGTATTACTCTCTGAACCTGGAGAAACTCTGAAGCACTTACTGTAGACTCACAAACTCAAACCACAACTGATCACAATCTGATGATAGACAGATAGACAGACAGACAGATAAGATAGATAGACAGACAGATAGATAGATAGATAGATAGATAGATAGATAGATAGATAGATAGATAGATAGATAGATAGATAGCAGCAGAGCATCAGCTCAAAGACACTTTTATTGGGCCTGAAAGAGTCTTTTGTATGACACTGACTGTAATCACATGCTGTCTCTCCTCATCATTGAGTTACTGTTCATCTCAGGGAAACTTGAACTATTATCATCATTTCTCTCTAATAATAACTTCTTCTGGCGCACAGAAGTCTGTTTGCTGAATTATGTTAACATACCCTCAAAAGTACTCAGCACTGAAGCATATAATTTGATATCAAATGGTGAAGAGCAGGATTTGGGGCAGTGTGATTTCCCAGTGGACGGGGCGTCCGAGCATCACAGTGTGTGTGTCTGATGGGGTTTTCTGTGGTTTCTCCTCGTGTTTGTTTGCTGCTCTGCTCATAGAAGGACTGAAACCTGACCTGCTCCATCTTGCTTTCTCTGTAGCCCACTGTGCTGAGAAATGTGTGCATGGCCGCTGTGTGGCCCCGAACACCTGTCAGTGTGAGCCGGGCTGGGGAGGGGCCGATTGCTCCAGCGGTGAGTCTCTCTCTCTCTCTCTCTCTCTCTCTCTCTCTCTCTCTCTCTCTCTCTCTCTCTCTCTCTCTCTCTCTCTCTCTCTCTCTCTCTCTCTCTGTCAGTGTGAGCCGGGCTGGGGAGGGGCGTGAGTCCTGCAGCTGCGCCTGTCCGTCTCTCTCTAGCTCTCTCTCTCTCCCTAGTTATTAGTTTTTAAATATACCAGCTCTATGATTGAAGTTTTTCAGATGTAGTGTCTCAGTAAGATTATCTGTCTCTGATTTTGTTGACGCTTGTATTTGAAACATTCATTCATCACAGATTTTTAGTCTCTTGAACTCTATATTAACTCTATTATTATTATTTTCTTCTTAGGTTTTGCATTATTTAAATGAGTCACAAATAATGTTTTTAATAATTTTTAATACTGTTCCCTGAGGTTGACTTAATAATGTTGGTGAGATTATTATTACATCAAAAGTAGACATAATTTAGAAATAAATGGCCATTTTCTACCCTGTTTTTGACCCTCTTGACCTTCAGTGCCTGCTATGACTGGGTAAAATCTTTGCATATGAAATAAAACGTCTCGGCTCTGCCCAGTGGGGGACAGCCTGAAGAGGTCCTACAGTCGCTACGACCTCTTTCCCGAAGCCTTTTTAGCCTGCAAGATGGCCCTCAGGTCATCCTGCTTCTGAGAAGGCTCCGGTTGAGAGCGCCATCTATGCCCCCAAGCTCCTTGAGGGTGAGGAGATGGTGGATGGCTGCGGCTGCCCGCTTGGGACAGACTTCTTTGAATTTGAGCAACAAGGGAGATATTGCTCTTCCACCTGTGGCATCATCCCATAACCTGAACTTGGGAGCTGATTGAGACTGAGATTCCCTGATCAGTGCGCTGACTCCAGAACTAGGGAGCTGATTGAGACTGAGATTCCCTGATCAGTGCGCTGACTCCAGAACTAGGGAGCTGATTGAGACTGAGATTCCCTGATCAGTGCGCTGACTCCAGAACTAGAGAGCTGATTGAGACTGAGATTCCCTGATCAGTGCGCTGACTCCTGAACTAGGGAGCTGATTGAGACTGAGAGTCCCTGATCAGTGCGCTGACTCCTGAACTAGGGAGCTGATTGAGACTGAGATTCCCTGATCAGTGCTCTGACTCCAGAACTAGGGAGCTGATTGAGACTGAGAGTCCCTGATCAGTGCGCTGACTCCTGAACTAGGGAGCTGATTGAGACTGAGAGTCCCTGATCAGTGCGCTGACTCCTGAACTAGGGAGCTGATTGAGACTGAGAGTCCCTGATCAGTGCGCTGACTCCTGAACTAGGGAGCTGATTGAGACTGAGATTCCCTGATCAGTGCTCTGACTCCAGAACTAGGGAGCTGATTGAGACTGAGATTCCCTGATCAGTGCTCTGACTCCAGAACTAGGGAGCTGATTGAGACTGAGAGTCCCTGATCAGTGCTCTGACTCCTGAACTAGGGAGCTGATTGAGACTGAGAGTCCCTGATCAGTGCTCTGACTCCTGAACTAGGGAGCTGATTGAGACTGAGAGTCCCTGATCAGTGCTCTGACTCCTGAACTAGGGAGCTGATTGAGACTGAGAGTCCCTGATCAGTGCGCTGACTCCTGAACTAGGGAGCTGATTGAGACTGAGAGTCCCTGATCAGTGCGCTGACTCCTGAACTAGGGAGCTGATTGAGACTGAGAGTCCCTGATCAGTGCGCTGACTCCTGAACTAGGGAGCTGATTGAGACTGAGAGTCCCTGATCAGTGCTCTGACTCCTGAACTAGGGAGCTGATTGAGACTGAGAGTCCCTGATCAGTGCTCTGACTCCAGAACTAGGGAGCTGATTGAGACTGAGAGTCCCTGATCAGTGCGCTGACTCCTGAACTAGGGAGCTGATTGAGACTGAGAGTCCCTGATCAGTGCTCTGACTCCAGAACTAGGGAGCTGATTGAGACTGAGAGTCCCTGATCAGTGCGCTGACTCCTGAACTAGGGAGCTGATTGAGACTGAGAGTCCCTGATCAGTGCGCTGACTCCTGAACTAGGGAGCTGATTGAGACTGAGAGTCCCTGATCAGTGCGCTGACTCCTGAACTAGGGAGCTGATTGAGACTGAGATTCCCTGATCAGTGCTCTGACTCCAGAACTAGGGAGCTGATTGAGACTGAGAGTCCCTGATCAGTGCACTGACTCCTAAACTAGGGAGCTGATTGAGACTGAGAGTCCCTGATCAGTGCGCTGACTCCTGAACTAGGGAGCTGATTGAGACTGAGAGTCCCTGATCAGTGCGCTGACTCCTGAACTAGGGAGCTGATTGAGACTGAGAGTCCCTGATCAGTGCGCTGACTCCTGAACTAGGGAGCTGATTGAGACTGAGAGTCCCTGATCAGTGCGCTGACTCCTGAACTAGGGAGCTGATTGAGACTGAGATTCCCTGATCAGTGCGCTGACTCCTGAACTAGGGAGCTGATTGAGACTGAGAGTCCCTGATCAGTGCGCTGACTCCTGAACTAGGGAGCTGATTGAGACTGAGAGTCCCTGATCAGTGCTCTGACTCCAGAACTAGGGAGCTGATTGAGACTGAGAGTCCCTGATCAGTGCGCTGACTCCTGAACTAGGGAGCTGATTGAGACTGAGATTCCCTGATCAGTGCGCTGACTCCTGAACTAGGGAGCTGATTGAGACTGAGATTCCCTGATCAGTGCGCTGACTCCTGAACTAGGGAGCTGATTGAGACTGAGATTCCCTGATCAGTGCGCTGACTCCTGAACTAGGGAGCTGATTGAGACTGAGATTCCCTGATCAGTGCGCTGACTCCTGAACTAGGGAGCTGATTGAGACTGAGATTCCCTGATCAGTGCACTGACTCCAGAACTAGGGAGCTGATTGAGACTGAGAGTCCCTGATCAGTGCGCTGACTCCTAAACTAGAGAGCTGATTGAGACTGAGAGTCCCTGATCAGTGCTCTGACTCCAGAACTAGAGAGCTGATTGAGACTGAGATTCCCTGATCAGTGCGCTGACTCCTGAACTAGGGAGCTGATTGAGACTGAGAGTCCCTGATCAGTGCGCTGACTCCTGAACTAGAGAGCTGATTGAGACTGAGATTCCCTGATCAGTGCGCTGACTCCTGAACTAGGGAGCTGATTGAGACTGAGAGTCCCTGATCAGTGCGCTGACTCCTGAACTAGGGAGCTGATTGAGACTGCACATCTCCTCCGACTTTGAGCAGCGAGGGAGATATTGCTTGAAGGCCGCAGACTGTTTCTTCACCTCTTGAAACCTGTTAACCCTAACGTTATCATTGACAGTGTCACCGAACAGGCCAGAAGGCGAAATTGGGGCATCAAGGAAGAAAGCCCTGTCTTTCTCCTTGATGCCCGATAGATTGAGCCAGAGTCTTTAGGGATGACGCAACAGGAAAGATTGCTAGCCAATGGCTCTTCCACTTGTGGGATCATCCCATAACAATTTTCTCTCGCCACCACGTTGTTGTCCACCTTCGATGCTGAGGACATCCACTTCCTCAGAACTCTTCTGATTATTCTTTTCACTCCACTATCAGAAATCTTGCGAGGAGCACTGGTCGAGGCAAATTTATGGTGAAATTATTGTCTTTCCACTTCCGTATTATGGCCCCAAAAGTGCTCACTGGACCATTCAGAAGCTTAGAATGGCGCCTATAACCAATGCCATCATTATGTTTTGCAACAATTAGGTTGCGAAGGTCTTGAGACAGCTCTTTGCTTTTACCCATCATGAGATGTGTCTTGTGTGACACCTTGGCAATGAGACCTTTTTGTAGGCCATCATTTGGGACTGAACCAGCTGTTATTAATTTCCACTGACAGGGGGCTGGATTGCTTTTTAATTACTGTAAGTTTTCAGCAGTTGTCTTGGCTTTCCATGCCTTTTTGCGCCTCCCTTTCTTCATGTGTTCAATACTTTTTCCCTGTGTCATTTCACATTATTACACATAATTCAGATCAGTATTATTGTTGAATATTAAATTAAATGTTAAAATGAAGCTCCCAAACAGTGTACTCACAATTGGTGTGTGTTCCCACCTGTAATGAATATGGGGCAGAGATGCATGCACCTCTTGTACTGTACCAACTACATGAGTCCTTACATATCAAAACAATAGTTTATCACTGATCAAGCTCACTTACTGTACGTGTTGTGGCATTATGTTTGGGTCCATCTTTCAGTTAAAAGTGCATTTGCAAAGCTTGTATCCAATTGGGTTTGGTTTACAAGAGAATCCACAGTCAAATGTCATATAATCCTGCCCTACTGACACGATCAGGCAGGTACTTCTGAAAGGAAGCAACACCCTGTTCTTCCACAGCCAAAATCTGTTTGTATGCCAAGTGACCCTGTTTTAGTATCTCTCGCTTCTCTTCTCACCTCACTGACATGAGCCAAAGAGGCGATGCTGAAGAAGCAGGTGTTGATCTACGTAATGAAGAGGAAGTAGAAATCTACAAGCCATTGCAAAATGGGGATCTAAAATGTAAAGATTATTATGTACGGAGTCACGTGATGGCAAGCTGGGAAATGGCAGCACGCTAGAGCAGCACTCCTGATGCCCACCATCATTTAGATTATTTAGTATACATTTTGTTCGCAAAATTAATCAAACTTCAATAGATAACTTACTTTTTACTTGAAGCATCCGACAAACGACAAAATGACATCTTCCAAGCAACCAATTTGAGGGTTGCAAACACGTCTGAAAACAACGACCCCAGAAGCTAACGATTCCCCGTCACCATAGTCAAGTAATCATAACCCAAACTTGAAAGATCTTTTTGCTGAAATTAGTCAAATGAACGCGACTTTGCAGGGGGTAGCAAATGATGTGATAACTATCAAAGTGACTACAAAAGATGTGATTAGCTCCGTACAGGCCAGACTCGACGAAGCCGAGAATTGCATCTCGCACGTGGAAGACACATCGAATCGCTTAACTGGTGATACTGAGAGGATGGCGAAACTTGTGGACGATCTCTGGAATAAAGCTGAGGATTTGGAAAATCGCAGCAGACAGAATAACATCAAAATAATCGGCCTCAAAGAGGGGAAAGAAGCAGGCTGCAAAATGAACGAGTACTTACAAAAGATCCTGTCAGAGGGGCTCGGGTTGACGGGATCGGAGTCGAGCAGAGTCATCGGAGCTTAATGATGATCAACATCCCCGGGCCGAGTTGGTGAAATTTCTACGTTATACGTGAGGGAGAAAGTCCTGGCTGCAGAGAAAAAGAGCAGGGGTTTTGAATGGGAGGAATGCAAGCTGTCCATCTTCGAGGATATGTTGAGGGAGAGAGCAATAATGAGGATGAAATTCTCTTCAGCGAAGAAGTTACTCTGGGACCACGAGGTTTGACATACCCGACACTGGGGTTTACTTGGAAGGGAAAAAAGCAGAGTTTTACTGACCACATGGAAGCAGAAAGATATATAAAGGAGCACATCCAACTACAAGGAGGTGACAAGTAAAGTGCTGTGACTGGATATATGTAAGTCGAAGTATTATGAAACGTGGTTGTAATGGTGGGCAGGGGAAAGCTTTGGGGTCTGTCTTCCTGAGTCAGTGTGTGTTTGCTGACTGCGAGCATCACGGACCAAATGTGTGACCCAGAAGTGGGCTCGCTGCCCCTTATGGGCAGTGTTGTGAGTTTGATTTTTTCTCCCTTATTTGTTTTGTTTTTTGTATGTTTTTCAAGGATTCGTTGTTCACAAAAATATTGGAAGTTAAATTGTTGGTTTTCTTTCAGAAATGACTGTGGGTATTATACCAGTTTATATGTTTTTATTATACCAGGACGACATAAATATGTTTTTTGAACTTAATATTGGGTCAACTCAGAGATTAGCAACAGTTTGGGATGCCTCTAAGGCATTTATCAGGGGAAAATGTATTGCTTATGCCAGTAAAGCAATTTAGAAACACAAATCAGTGATTTAGAAAAATAATTGGTGCTAGGTTTTACAGATTTGAAGTTTAAACAGCTTTGTCAATTAAAATTTGATCTTCACGAATTCTTTACTAAGAAAGCAGAATATGCATTGTTTAGATTGAAGACCAAGTATTATGAGTGCGGGGAAAAAGCTGGGAAACTCTTTGCCAGGCAAATTAAGCAACATGATGCATCTCACGTCATACCTGTAATTAAGGAGGGAAATAAGGTGTTCACCTCCAACAAAGAAATTAATCGGGTTTTTAACCAGTTCTATTCAAAACTGTACACATCAGAATCCTATTACAGTCCGAAGGAGTTAAAGACTTTTTAGCCAATGTTTCATTGACCACTTTAACCCCTGACGAACGAGATTCAATAGATGCACCTATAACACAAGAGGAGGTTAGAACTATTATAATGTCTTTGAAATTTGGAAAATCACCAGGCTCTGACGGATTTCCAGTAGAATATTATAAGAAGTTTGTCGATGAGTTGACCCCAATATTAAATTAGGTATATTCAGAGGTACTTGTGAATGATATGTTACCTGACAGTTTTAATGAATTTAATATCACTCATACCAAAACCCGAAAGAGAGACGGTGGATCCTGCTAATTACCGTCCAATAAGTTTATTAAATGTAGATTATAAAGTGTTAACAAAATTATTAGCCTCACGATTAGAAGGTATTTTACCTAAAATTATACACAGAGATCAGGTAGGCTTTATTAAAAATAGATCCTCGTCTGACAATATGAGAAGACTATTACATCTGATGAATCTATGTGGATGAATCATTCTAATATAGATCCCATTGCTGCAATATCGCTTGATGCGGAAAAGGCCTTCGATAGGGTGGAGTGGGGGTTTCTTTTCGCGGCCTTAGGAAAATATGGTTTTGGTTCAGGTTTTGTGAAGTGGGTTAAAATTCTTTACTCCAATCCTAAAGCAGCTGTAATAACTAATGGAATAACGTCATCCTTTTTTAATCTATCTAGGTCTACCCACCAAGGCTGTCTTCTTAGTCCACTACTTTTTACATTAGTTTTGGAACCGCTTGCTTCAATGATTAGAGAGGAACCAAGAATTAAAGGTGTATTTGCAGGGGAAAGAGAACATAAATTAGATTCCCTGATCAGTGCGCTGACTCCAGTACTAGGGAGCTGATTGAGACTGAGAGTCCCTGATCAGTGCACTGACTCCTGAACTAGGGAGCTGATTGAGACTGATATTCCCTGATCAGTGCACTGACTCCTGAACTAGGGAGCTGATTGAGACTGAGAGTCCCTGATCAGTGCGCTGACTCCTGAACTAGGGAGCTGATTGAGACTGATATTCCCTGATCAGTGCGCTGACTCCAGTACTAGGGAGCTGATTGAGACTGAGAGTCCCTGATCAGTGCACTGACTCCTGAACTAGGGAGCTGATTGAGACTGAGAGTCCCTGATCAGTGCACTGACTCCTGAACTAGGGAGCTGATTGAGACTGATATTCCCTGATCAGTGCGCTGACTCCTGAACTAGGGAGCTGATTGAGACTGAGAGTCCCTGATCAGTGCACTGACTCCTGAACTAGGGAGCTGATTGAGACTGATATTCCCTGATCAGTGCGCTGACTCCTGAACTAGGGAGCTGATTGAGACTGAGAGTCCCTGATCAGTGCACTGACTCCTGAACTAGGGAGCTGATTGAGACTGATATTCCCTGATCAGTGCACTGACTCCTGAACTAGGGAGCTGATTGAGACTGAGAGTCCCTGATCAGTGCACTGACTCCTGAACTAGGGAGCTGATTGAGACTGATATTCCCTGATCAGTGCGCTGACTCCTGAACTAGGGAGCTGATTGAGACTGAGAGTCCCTGATCAGTGCACTGACTCCTGAACTAGGGAGCTGATTGAGACTGAGAGTCCCTGATCAGTGCACTGACTCCTGAACTAGGGAGCTGATTGAGACTGAGAGTCCCTGATCAGTGCACTGACTCCTGAACTAGGGAGCTGATTGAGACTGATATTCCCTGATCAGTGCGCTGACTCCTGAACTAGGGAGCTGATTGAGACGAGTTGTCATGTGCAGACAGACCATCAGCAGTCCTGAGCTTCAACTCTTCTTGTTGTGTCTGGGTCTCAATGTCCCTCAGGACCTGGATCAGTTAACCACTGCTGGACTTTATTACAGTGACACATGAAGAAGGATTTGGCAGCATGGTTGCAGTCAGCTGTGAGATGACTTTAATTCCATCTGAAGACTCATTGTATCTGGCCTTTCCGGGCCACAAGACGCCAACAAAACACTGCCCTGAATTGAGTCTGAAGGAAAAAAGGCCTTTCTTCAAGAGCAAAGAGCAAAACAAAGAGAAGGTAGTGATTGGCCAGAATCACAGGAAATGACCTCAGGGCTGAGCTCATGTGATGTCAGATGTAGGCCGGGGCGGCATAAAAACCCAACACACTCCAAATAGATGTCCTTTGCCTCAAATCCTTCATTCGGATTAAAAAAGCGACTTTATAATAACTTTCATGAATGAATCAATAACAAACATTATATAATGCTTAACAGAACATTAGATCATATAATATTCACATAGCTAGAAATATCAGATATGCTTGTTAATAAGTAAACACTAATGAGGATCATTATTTAATGTGTTGTGAACTTAGAATCGAAAGACCAGGAGACTTGGTTGTTTCTTCAGCAGGATTCTTTATTGAGAACACGAGCTGTCGGTAGCTGCAGTCACCAAGTCTGAATCTGTGAGATGTTCTCTTACAGTTTATATACATTTAGGGGCAGGAACCAAAACTTTGTGATGAAACAGGTTTCGGAACCTGTTTGGGACTGAGAGTGCTGCCCACCCTAATTCACTCAGCATATCTATTCAAATGCTGAGACCTGAGAACAGGACTGACAAGACTCTCTTGCTAAAACACAAACTCCAAGAGTTTCAGTAAATCAGGACTGACCAGAGTCTTTTGCTAAAAAACTCTGATAATAATAATTTATACCTAACCTTAACATGCTAAATTCAATGTAAACCTAAATTAAACATTTTAATAAATTTGGAATCCCACAAATGTAAAGAGAAATGCTTACAAATGTCATTAAACCTTCAATTCATATGAAACACACACTTATTTGAAATACTACAATTGATTTTTTATTTACATCTTAATACATATATACTGTATATCCATATGAATCGATACTGAATGGAATCGATCGGAGTTGAGTCGAATCGCAAGCTTGTGAACTGAAATTTGTGTCTATCCCAAGCCCTACTGCTTTAAAACATCTGTACCTCTGCAGTTGTTCTTTAGCAGAAATATTGACCTCACTGATCATACTGAAACAATTTATTGTGCTATATAAATAAATGTGACCCAGTTTCTTTGTGAAAGGGGAACTGATGTGTTGAGGCTGGTGTTCAGAGCAGCTGCTGCGGTGGCTTGAGTTTCAGTCTCTGATGAAGCCGACAGTAGCGACACTGGTGGAGATGTGCTGTGTTTCACTGGAGGAGATGTGCTGTGTTTCACTGGAGGAGATGTGCTGTGTTTCACTGGAGGAGATGTGCTGTGTTTCACTGGTGGAGATGTGCTGTGTTTCACTGGTGGTGTTGTGCTGTGTTTCACTGGAGGAGATGTGCTGTGTTTCACTGGTGGTGTTGTGCTGTGTTTCACTGGTGGAGATGTGCTGTGTTTCACTGGTGGAGATGTGCTGTGTTTCACTGGAGGAGATGTGCTGTGTTTCACTGGTGGAGATGTGCTGTGTTTCACTGGTGGAGATGTGCTGTGTTTCACTGGTGGTGTTGTGCTGTGTTTCACTGGTGGAGATGTGCTGTGTTTCACTGGAGGAGATGTGCTGTGTTTCACTGGTGGTGTTGTGCTGTGTTTCACTGGAGGAGATGTGCTGTGTTTCACTGGAGGAGATGTGCTGTGTTTCACTGGTGGTGTTGTGCTGTGTTTCACTGGAGGAGATGTGCTGTGTTTCACTGGAGGAGATGTGCTGTGTTTCACTGGAGGAGATGTGCTGTGTTTCACTGGTGGAGATGTGCTGTGTTTCACTGGAGGAGATGTGCTGTGTTTCACTGGAGGAGATGTGCTGTTTCACTGGTGGTGTTGTGCTGTGTTTCACTGGTGGTGTTGTGCTGTGTTTCACTGGTGGAGATGTGCTGTGTTTCACTGGAGGAGATGTGCTGTGTTTCACTGGTGGTGTTGTGCTGTGTTTCACTGGAGGAGATGTGCTGTGTTTCACTGGAGGAGATGTGCTGTGTTTCACTGGAGGAGATGTGCTGTGTTTCACTGGTGGAGATGTGCTGTGTTTCACTGGTGGAGATGTGCTGTGTTTCACTGGTGGAGATGTGCTGTGTTTCACTGGTGGTGTTGTGCTGTGTTTCACTGGAGGAGATGTGCTGTGTTTCACTGGTGGAGATGTGCTGTGTTTCACTGAAGGAGATGTGCTGTGTTTCACTGGTGGTGTTGTGCTGTGTTTCACTGGTGGTGTTGTGCTGTGTTTCACTGGTGGTGTTGTGCTGTGTTTCACTGGAGGAGATGTGCTGTGTTTCACTGGTGGTGTTGTGCTGTGTTTCACTGGTGGTGTTGTGCTGTGTTTCACTGGTGGTGTTGTGCTGTGTTTCACTGGAGGAGATGTGCTGTGTTTCACTGGAGGAGATGTGCTGTGTTTCACTGGTGGAGATGTGCTGTGTTTCACTGGAGGAGATGTGCTGTGTTTCACTGGTGGTGTTGTGCTGTGTTTCACTGGAGGAGATGTGCTGTGTTTCACTGGTGGAGATGTGCTGTGTTTCACTGGTGGTGATGTGCTGTGTTTCACTGGAGGAGATGTGCTGTGTTTCACTGGTGGAGATGTGCTGTGTTTCACTGGTGGAGATGTGCTGTTTTTCACTGGAGGAGATGTGCTGTGTTTCACTGGTGGAGATGTGCTGTGTTTCACTGGAGGAGATGTGCTGTGTTTCACTGGAGGAGATGTGCTGTGTTTCACTGGAGGAGATGTGCAGTGTTTCACTGGAGGAGATGTGCTGTGTTTCACTGGTGGAGATGTGCTGTGTTTCACTGGAGGAGATGTGCTGTTTCACTGGAGGAGATGTGCTGTGTTTCACTGGTGGAGATGTGCTGTGTTTCACTGGTGAAGATGTGCTGTGTTTCACTGGTGGTGTTGTGCTGTGTTTCACTGGTGGTGTTGTGCTGTGTTTCACTGGTGGTGTTGTGCTGTGTTTCACTGGTGGTGTTGTGCTGTGTTTCACTGGAGGAGATGTGCTGTGTTTCACTGGTGGTGTTGTGCTGTGTTTCACTGGTGGTGTTGTGCTGTGTTTCACTGGTGGTGTTGTGCTGTGTTTCACTGGAGGAGATGTGCTCTGTTTCACTGGTGGAGATGTGCTGTGTTTCACTGGAGGAGATGTGCTGTGTTTCACTGGTGGTGTTGTGCTGTGTTTCACTGGTGGTGTTGTGCTGTGTTTCACTGGAGGAGATGTGCTGTGTTTCACTGGTGGAGATGTGCTGTGTTTCACTGGTGGAGATGTGCTGTGTTTCACTGGAGGAGATGTGCTGTGTTTCACTGGTGGTGTTGTGCTGTGTTTCACTGGAGGAGATGTGCTGTGTTTCACTGGTGGAGATGTGCTGTGTTTCACTGGTGGTGTTGTGCTGTGTTTCACTGGAGGAGATGTGCTGTGTTTCACTGGTGGTGTTGTGCTGTGTTTCACTGGTGGAGATGTGCTGTGTTTCACTGGAGGAGATGTGCTGTGTTTCACTGGTGGTGTTGTGCTGTGTTTCACTGGAGGAGATGTGCTGTGTTTCACTGGTGGTGTTGTGCTGTGTTTCACTGGAGGAGATGTGCTGTGTTTCACTGGTGGAGATGTGCTGTGTTTCACTGGTGGTGTTGTGCTGTGTTTCACTGGAGGAGATGTGCTGTGTTTCACTGGTGGAGATGTGCTGTGTTTCACTGGTGGAGATGTGCTGTTTTTCACTGGAGGAGATGTGCTGTGTTTCACTGGTGGAGATGTGCTGTGTTTCACTGGAGGAGATGTGCTGTGTTTCACTGGAGGAGATGTGCTGTGTTTCACTGGTGGAGATGTGCTGTGTTTCACTGAAGGAGATGTGCTGTGTTTCACTGGTGGTGTTGTGCTGTATTTCACTGGTGGTGTTGTGCTGTGTTTCACTGGTGGTGTTGTGCTGTGTTTCACTGGAGGAGATGTGCTGTGTTTCACTGGTGGTGTTGTGCTGTGTTTCACTGGTGGTGTTGTGCTGTGTTTCACTGGTGGTGTTGTGCTGTGTTTCACTGGAGGAGATGTGCTGTGTTTCACTGGAGGAGATGTGCTGTGTTTCACTGGTGGTGTTGTGCTGTGTTTCACTGGAGGAGATGTGCTGTGTTTCACTGGTGGAGATGTGCTGTGTTTCACTGGTGGTGTTGTGCTGTGTTTCACTGGAGGAGATGTGCTGTGTTTCACTGGTGGAGATGTGCTGTGTTTCACTGGTGGAGATGTGCTGTTTTTCACTGGAGGAGATGTGCTGTGTTTCACTGGTGGAGATGTGCTGTGTTTCACTGGAGGAGATGTGCTGTGTTTCACTGGAGGAGATGTGCTGTGTTTCACTGGAGGAGATGTGCTGTGTTTCACTGGAGGAGATGTGCTGTGTTTCACTGGTGGAGATGTGCTGTGTTTCACTGGAGGAGATGTGCTGTTTCACTGGAGGAGATGTGCTGTGTTTCACTGGTGGAGATGTGCTGTGTTTCACTGGTGAAGATGTGCTGTGTTTCACTGGTGGTGTTGTGCTGTGTTTCACTGGTGGTGTTGTGCTGTGTTTCACTGGTGGTGTTGTGCTGTGTTTCACTGGTGGTGTTTTGCTGTGTTTCACTGGAGGAGATGTGCTGTGTTTCACTGGTGGTGTTGTGCTGTGTTTCACTGGTGGTGTTGTGCTGTGTTTCACTGGTGGTGTTGTGCTGTGTTTCACTGGAGGAGATGTGCTGTGTTTCACTGGTGGAGATGTGCTGTGTTTCACTGGAGGAGATGTGCTGTGTTTCACTGGTGGTGTTGTGCTGTGTTTCACTGGTGGTGTTGTGCTGTGTTTCACTGGAGGAGATGTGCTGTGTTTCACTGGTGGAGATGTGCTGTGTTTCACTGGTGGAGATGTGCTGTGTTTCACTGGAGGAGATGTGCTGTGTTTCACTGGTGGTGTTGTGCTGTGTTTCACTGGAGGAGATGTGCTGTGTTTCACTGGTGGAGATGTGCTGTGTTTCACTGGTGGTGTTGTGCTGTGTTTCACTGGAGGAGATGTGCTGTGTTTCACTGGTGGTGTTGTGCTGTGTTTCACTGGTGGAGATGTGCTGTGTTTCACTGGAGGAGATGTGCTGTGTTTCACTGGTGGTGTTGTGCTGTGTTTCACTGGAGGAGATGTGCTGTGTTTCACTGGTGGTGTTGTGCTGTGTTTCACTGGAGGAGATGTGCTGTGTTTCACTGGTGGAGATGTGCTGTGTTTCACTGGTGGTGTTGTGCTGTGTTTCACTGGAGGAGATGTGCTGTGTTTCACTGGTGGAGATGTGCTGTGTTTCACTGGTGGAGATGTGCTGTTTTTCACTGGAGGAGATGTGCTGTGTTTCACTGGTGGAGATGTGCTGTGTTTCACTGGAGGAGATGTGCTGTGTTTCACTGGAGGAGATGTGCTGTGTTTCACTGGAGGAGATGTGCTGTGTTTCACTGGAGGAGATGTGCTGTGTTTCACTGGTGGAGATGTGCTGTGTTTCACTGGAGGAGATGTGCTGTGTTTCACTGGAGGAGATGTGCTGTGTTTCACTGGAGGAGATGTGCTGTGTTTCACTGGTGGAGATGTGCTGTGTTTCACTGGAGGAGATGTGCTGTGTTTCACTGGTGGTGTTGTGCTGTGTTTCACTGGTGGAGATGTGCTGTGTTTCACTGGAGGAGATGTGCTGTGTTTCACTGGTGGAGATGTGCTGTGTTTCACTGGTGGTGTTGTGCTGTGTTTCACTGGTGGAGATGTGCTGTGTTTCACTGGTGGAGATGTGCTGTGTTTCACTGGTGGAGATGTGCTGTGTTTCACTGGTGGAGATGTGCTGTGTTTCACTGGAGGAGATGTGCTGTGTTTCACTGGTGGAGATGTGCTGTGTTTCACTGGTGGAGATGTGCTGTGTTTCACTGGTGGTGTTGTGCTGTGTTTCACTGGTGGAGATGTGCTGTGTTTCACTGGAGGAGATGTGCTGTGTTTCACTGGTGGAGATGTGCTGTGTTTCACTGGAGGAGATGTGCTGTGTTTCACTGGTGGAGATGTGCTGTGTTTCACTGGTGGAGATATGCTGTGTTTCACTGGTGGAGATGTGCTGTGTTTCACTGGTGGAGATGTGCTGTGTTTCACTGGAGGAGATGTGCTGTGTTTCACTGGTGGAGATGTGCTGTGTTTCACTGGAGGAGATGTGCTGTGTTTCACTGGAGGAGATGTGCTGTGTTTCACTGGTGGAGATGTGCTGTGTTTCACTGGTGGAGATGTGCTGTGTTTCACTGGTGGTGTTGTGCTGTGTTTCACTGGAGGAGATGTGCTGTGTTTCACTGGTGGAGATGTGCTGTGTTTCACTGGAGGAGATGTGCTGTGTTTCACTGGTGGTGTTGTGCTGTGTTTCACTGGTGGAGATGTGCTGTGTTTCACTGGAGGAGATGTGCTGTGTTTCACTGGTGGAGATGTGCTGTGTTTCACTGGTGGTGTTGTGCTGTGTTTCACTGGAGGAGATGTGCTGTGTTTCACTGGAGGAGATGTGCTGTGTTTCACTGGTGGTGTTGTGCTGTGTTTCACTGGTGGTGTTGTGCTGTGTTTCACTGGTGGAGATGTGCTGTGTTTCACTGGTGGTGTTGTGCTGTGTTTCACTGGTGGAGATGTGCTGTGTTTCACTGGAGGAGATGTGCTGTGTTTCACTGGAGGAGATGTGCTGTGTTTCACTGGAGGAGATGTGCT
This sequence comes from Squalius cephalus, assembly GCF_949319135.1. Taxonomy (NCBI): domain Eukaryota; kingdom Metazoa; phylum Chordata; class Actinopteri; order Cypriniformes; family Leuciscidae; genus Squalius; species Squalius cephalus. The sequence goes on along the minus strand of NC_137145.1, from coordinate 28,425,235 downwards.
GTGTTTCACTGGTGGAGATGTGCTGTGTTTCACTGGTGGAGATGTGCTGTTTCACTGGTGGAGATGTGCTGTGTTTCACTGGTGGAGATGTGCTGTGTTTCACTGGTGGAGATGTGCTGTGTTTCACTGGTGGAGATGTGCTGTGTTTCACTGGTGGAGATGTGCTGTGTTTCACTGGAGGAGATGTGCTGTGTTTCACTGGTGGAGATGTGCTGTGTTTCACTGGTGGAGATGTGCTGTGTTTCACTGGTGGTGTTGTGCTGTGTTTCACTGGTGGTGTTGTGCTGTGTTTCACTGGTGGAGATGTGCTGTGTTTCACTGGAGGAGATGTGCTGTGTTTCACTGGTGGTGTTGTGCTGTGTTTCACTGGTGGTGTTGTGCTGTGTTTCACTGGAGGAGATGTGCTGTGTTTCACTGGTGGAGATGTGCTGTGTTTCACTGGAGGAGATGTGCTGTTTCACTGGAGGAGATGTGCTGTTTCACTGGTGGAGATGTGCTGTGTTTCACTGGTGGTGTTGTGCTGTGTTTCACTGGTGGAGATGTGCTGTGTTTCACTGGAGGAGATGTGCTGTGTTTCACTGGAGGAGATGTGCTGTGTTTCACTGGAGGAGATGTGCTGTGTTTCACTGGTGGAGATGTGCTGTGTTTCACTGGTGGAGATGTGCTGTTTCACTGGTGGAGATGTGCTGTGTTTCACTGGTGGAGATGTGCTGTGTTTCACTGGTGGAGATGTGCTGTGTTTCACTGGTGGAGATGTGCTGTGTTTCACTGGAGGAGATGTGCTGTGTTTCACTGGTGGAGATGTGCTGTGTTTCACTGGTGGAGATGTGCTGTGTTTCACTGGTGGTGTTGTGCTGTGTTTCACTGGTGGTGTTGTGCTGTGTTTCACTGGTGGAGATGTGCTGTGTTTCACTGGAGGAGATGTGCTGTGTTTCACTGGTGGTGTTGTGCTGTGTTTCACTGGTGGTGTTGTGCTGTGTTTCACTGGAGGAGATGTGCTGTGTTTCACTGGTGGAGATGTGCTGTGTTTCACTGGAGGAGATGTGCTGTTTCACTGGAGGAGATGTGCTGTTTCACTGGTGGAGATGTGCTGTGTTTCACTGGTGGTGTTGTGCTGTGTTTCACTGGTGGAGATGTGCTGTGTTTCACTGGAGGAGATGTGCTGTTTCACTGGAGGAGATGTGCTGTTTCACTGGTGGAGATGTGCTGTGTTTCACTGGAGGAGATGTGCTGTGTTTCACTGGAGGAGATGTGCTGTGTTTCACTGGAGGAGATGTGCTGTGTTTCACTGGAGGAGATGTGCTGTGTTTCACTGGTGGAGATGTGCTGTGTTTCACTGGAGGAGATGTGCTGTGTTTCACTGGTGGAGATGTGCTGTGTTTCACTGGTGGAGATGTGCTGTGTTTCACTGGAGGAGATGTGCTGTGTTTCACTGGAGGAGATGTGCTGTGTTTCACTGGTGGAGATGTGCTGTGTTTCACTGGTGGAGATGTGCTGTGTTTCACTGGAGGAGATGTGCTGTGTTTCACTGGTGGAGATGTGCTGTGTTTCACTGGAGGAGATGTGCTGTGTTTCACTGGTGGAGATGTGCTGTGTTTCACTGGTGGAGATGTGCTGTGTTTCACTGGAGGAGATGTGCTGTGTTTCACTGGTGGTGTTGTGCTGTGTTTCACTGGTGGAGATGTGCTGTGTTTCACTGGAGGAGATGTGCTGTGTTTCACTGGTGGAGATGTGCTGTGTTTCACTGGTGGTGTTGTGCTGTGTTTCACTGGTGGAGATGTGCTGTGTTTCACTGGTGGTGTTGTGCTGTGTTTCACTGGTGGAGATGTGCTGTGTTTCACTGGAGGAGATGTGCTGTGTTTCACTGGTGGAGATGTGCTGTGTTTCACTGGAGGAGATGTGCTGTGTTTCACTGGTGGAGATGTGCTGTGTTTCACTGGAAGAGATGTGCTGTGTTTCACTGGAGGAGATGTGCTGTGTTTCACTGGAAGAGATGTGCTGTGTTTCACTGGAGGAGATGTGCTGTGTTTCACTGGAGGAGATGTGCTGTGTTTCACTGGTGGTGTTGTGCTGTGTTTCACTGTCGGAGATGTGCTGTGTTTCACTGGTGGTGTTGTGCTGTGTTTCACTGGTGGTGTTGTGCTGTGTTTCACTGGTGGAGATGTGCTGTGTTTCACTGGAGGAGATGTGCTGTGTTTCACTGGAGGAGATGTGCTGTGTTTCACTGGTGGTGTTGTGCTGTGTTTCACTGGTGGAGATGTGCTGTGTTTCACTGGAGGAGATGTGCTGTGTTTCACTGGAGGAGATGTGCTGTGTTTCACTGGTGGTGTTGTGCTGTGTTTCACTGGTGGAGATGTGCTGTGTTTCACTGGTGGTGTTGTGCTGTGTTTCACTGGTGGTGTTCTGCTGTGTTTCACTGGAGGAGATGTGCTGTGTTTCACTGGTGGAGATGTGCTGTGTTTCACTGGTGGAGATGTGCTGTGTTTCACTGGTGGAGATGTGCTGTTTCACTGGTGGAGATGTGCTGTGTTTCACTGGTGGAGATGTGCTGTGTTTCACTGGTGGAGATGTGCTGTTTCACTGGTGGAGATGTGCTGTGTTTCACTGGTGGAGATGTGCTGTTTCACTTGAGGAGATGTGCTGTTTCACTGGTGGAGATGTGCTGTGTTTCACTGGTGGTGTTGTGCTGTGTTTCACTGGTGGAGATGTGCTGTGTTTCACTGGAGGAGATGTGCTGTTTCACTGGTGGAGATGTGCTGTGTTTCACTGGTGGAGATGTGCTGTGTTTCACTGGTGGAGATGTGCTGTGTTTCACTGGAGGAGATGTGCTGTGTTTCACTGGAGGAGATGTGCTGTGTTTCACTGGTGGAGATGTGCTGTGTTTCACTGGAGGAGATGTGCTGTGTTTCACTGGTGGAGATGTGCTGTGTTTCACTGGTGGAGATGTGCTGTGTTTCACTGGAGGAGATGTGCTGTGTTTCACTGGTGGTGTTGTGCTGTGTTTCACTGGTGGAGATGTGCTGTGTTTCACTGGAGGAGATGTGCTGTGTTTCACTGGTGGAGATGTGCTGTGTTTCACTGGTGGTGTTGTGCTGTGTTTCACTGGTGGAGATGTGCTGTGTTTCACTGGTGGTGTTGTGCTGTGTTTCACTGGTGGAGATGTGCTGTGTTTCACTGGAGGAGATGTGCTGTGTTTCACTGGTGGAGATGTGCTGTGTTTCACTGGAGGAGATGTGCTGTGTTTCACTGGTGGAGATGTGCTGTGTTTCACTGGAAGAGATGTGCTGTGTTTCACTGGAGGAGATGTGCTGTGTTTCACTGGAAGAGATGTGCTGTGTTTCACTGGAGGAGATGTGCTGTGTTTCACTGGAGGAGATGTGCTGTGTTTCACTGGTGGTGTTGTGCTGTGTTTCACTGGTGGAGATGTGCTGTGTTTCACTGGTGGTGTTGTGCTGTGTTTCACTGGTGGTGTTGTGCTGTGTTTCACTGGTGGAGATGTGCTGTGTTTCACTGGAGGAGATGTGCTGTGTTTCACTGGAGGAGATGTGCTGTGTTTCACTGGTGGTGTTGTGCTGTGTTTCACTGGTGGAGATGTGCTGTGTTTCACTGGAGGAGATGTGCTGTGTTTCACTATAGGAGATGTGCTGTGTTTCACTGGTGGTGTTGTGCTGTGTTTCACTGGTGGAGATGTGCTGTGTTTCACTGGTGGTGTTGTGCTGTGTTTCACTGGTGGTGTTCTGCTGTGTTTCACTGGAGGAGATGTGCTGTGTTTCACTGGTGGAGATGTGCTGTGTTTCACTGGTGGAGATGTGCTGTGTTTCACTGGTGGAGATGTGCTGTGTTTCACTGGTGGAGATGTGCTGTGTTTCACTGGTGGAGATGTGCTGTGTTTCACTGGTGGAGATGTGCTGTTTCACTGGTGGAGATGTGCTGTGTTTCACTGGTGGAGATGTGCTGTTTCACTGGTGGAGATGTGCTGTGTTTCACTGGAGGAGATGTGCTGTGTTTCACTGGTGGTGTTGTGCTGTGTTTCACTGGTGGAGATGTGCTGTGTTTCACTGTAGGAGATGTGCTGTGTTTCACTGGTGGAGATGTGCTGTGTTTCACTGGAGGAGATGTGCTGTGTTTCACTGGTGGAGATGTGCTGTGTTTCACTGGAGGAGATGTGCTGTGTTTCACTGGTGGAGATGTGCTGTGTTTCACTGGTGGAGATGTGCTGTGTTTCACTGGTGGTGTTGTGCTGTGTTTCACTGGAGGAGATGTGCTGTGTTTCACTGGTGGAGATGTGCTGTGTTTCACTGGAGGAGATGTGCTGTGTTTCACTGGAGGAGATGTGCTGTGTTTCACTGGAGGAGATGTGCTGTGTTTCACTGGTGGAGATGTGCTGTGTTTCACTGGAGGAGATGTGCTGTGTTTCACTGGAGGAGATGTGCTGTGTTTCACTGGTGGAGATGTGCTGTGTTTCACTGGTGGAGATGTGCTGTGTTTCACTGGAGGAGATGTGCTGTGTTTCACTGGAGGAGATGTGCTGTGTTTCACTGGAGGAGATGTGCTGTGTTTCACTGGAGGAGATGTGCTGTGTTTCACTGGTGGAGATGTGCTGTGTTTCACTGGTGGTGTTGTGCTGTGCTTCACTGTAGGAGATGTGCTGTGTTTCACTGGTGGAGATGTGCTGTGTTTCACTGGAGGAGATGTGCTGTGTTTCACTGGTGGAGATGTGCTGTGTTTCACTGGTGGAGATGTGCTGTGTTTCACTGGTGGAGATGTGCTGTGTTTCACTGGAGGAGATGTGCTGTGTTTCACTGGAGGAGATGTGCTGTGTTTCACTGGTGGAGATGTGCTGTGTTTCACTGGTGGAGATGTGCTGTGTTTCACTGGAGGAGATGTGCTGTGTTTCACTGGTGGAGATGTGCTGTGTTTCACTGGTGGTGTTGTGCTGTGTTTCACTGGAGGAGATGTGCTGTGTTTCACTGGTGGTGTTGTGCTGTGTTTCACTGGTGGTGTTGTGCTGTGTTTCACTGGAGGAGATATGCTGTGTTTCACTGGTGGAGATGTGCTGTGTTTCACTGGTGGAGATGTGCTGTGTTTCACTGGTGGTGTTGTGCTGTGTTTCACTGGAGGAGATGTGCTGTTTCACTGGTGGTGTTGTGCTGTGTTTCACTGGTGGAGATGTGCTGTGTTTCACTGGAGGAGATGTGCTGTGTTTCACTGGTGGAGATGTGCTGTGTTTCACTGGAGGAGATGTGCTGTGTTTCACTGGAGGAGATGTGCTGTGTTTCACTGGTGGTGTTGTGCTGTGTTTCACTGGAGGAGATGTGCTGTGTTTCACTGGAGGAGATGTGCTGTGTTTCACTGGTGGAGATGTGCTGTGTTTCACTGGTGGTGTTGTGCTGTGTTTCACTGGAGGAGATGTGCTGTGTTTCACTGGTGGAGATGTGCTGTGTTTCACTGGAGGAGATGTGCTGTGTTTCACTGGTGGAGATGTGCTGTGTTTCACTGGAGGAGATGTGCTGTGTTTCACTGGTGGAGATGTGCTGTGTTTCACTGGAGGAGATGTGCTGTGTTTCACTGGAGGAGATGTGCTGTGTTTCACTGGTGGAGATGTGCTGTGTTTCACTGGTGGTGTTGTGCTGTGTTTCACTGGAGGAGATGTGCTGTGTTTCACTGGTGGTGTTGTGCTGTGTTTCACTGGTGGAGATGTGCTGTGTTTCACTGGTGGTGTTGTGCTGTGTTTCACTGGTGGTGTTGTGCTGTGTTTCACTGGTGGTGTTGTGCTGTGTTTCACTGGTGGTGTTGTGCTGTGTTTCACTGGTGGAGATGTGCTGTGTTTCACTGGTGGAGATGTGCTGTGTTTCACTGGTGGTGTTGTGCTGTGTTTCACTGGAGGAGATGTGCTGTGTTTCACTGGTGGAGATGTGCTGTGTTTCACTGGTGGAGATGTGCTGTGTTTCACTGGTGGAGATGTGCTGTGTTTCACTGGTGGAGATGTGCTGTGTTTCACTGGTGGTGTTGTGCTGTGTTTCACTGGTGGAGATGCGCTGTGTTTCACTGGTGGTGTTGTGCTGTGTTTCACTGGTGGAGATGTGCTGTGTTTCACTGGTGGTGTTGTGCTGTGTTTCACTGGTGGTGTTGTGCTGTGTTTCACTGGTGGAGATGTGCTGTGTTTCACTGGTGGAGATGTGCTGTGTTTCACTGGTGGAGATGTGCTGTGTTTCACTGGTGGAGATGTGCTGTGTTTCACTGGTGGAGATGTGCTGTGTTTCACTGGTGGAGATGTGCTGTGTTTCACTGGTGGAGATGTGCTGTGTTTCACTGGTGGAGATGTGCTGTGTTTCACTGGTGGTGTTGTGCTGTTTTTCACTGGTGGAGATGCGCTGTGTTTCACTGGTGGTGTTGTGCTGTGTTTCACTGGTGGAGATGTGCTGTGTTTCACTGGTGGTGTTGTGCTGTGTTTCACTGGTGGTGTTGTGCTGTGTTTCACTGGTGGAGATGTGCTGTGTTTCACTGGTGGAGATGTGCTGTGTTTCACTGGTGGAGATATGCTGTGTTTCACTGGTGGTGTTGTGCTGTGTTTCACTGGAGGAGATGTGCTGTGTTTCACTGGTGGAGATGTGCTGTGTTTCACTGGTGGAGATGTGCTGTGTTTCACTGGTGGAGATGTGCTGTGTTTCACTGGTGGAGATGTGCTGTGTTTCACTGGAGGAGATGTGCTGTGTTTCACTGGTGGAGTTGTGCTGTGTTTCACTGGTGGTGTTGTGCTGTGTTTCACTGGAGGAGATGTGCTGTGTTTCACTGGTGGAGATGTGCTGTGTTTCACTGGTGGAGATGTGCTGTGTTTCACTGGAGGAGATGTGCTGTGTTTCACTGGTGGAGATGTGCTGTGTTTCACTGGTGGAGATGTGCTGTGTTTCACTGGAGGAGATGCGCTGTGTTTCACTGGTGGAGATGTGCTGTGTTTCACTGGTGGTGTTGTGCTGTGTTTCACTGGAGGAGATGTGCTGTGTTTCACTGGTGGAGATGTGCTGTGTTTCACTGGAGGAGATATGCTGTGTTTCACTGGAGGAGATGTGCTGTGTTTCACTGGTGGTGTTGTGCTGTTTTTCACTGGAGGAGATGTGCTGTGTTTCACTGGAGGAGATGTGCTGTGTTTCACTGGTGGAGATGTGCTGTGTTTCACTGGTGGAGATGTGCTGTGTTTCACTGGTGGTGTTGTGCTGTGTTTCACTGGAGGAGATGTGCTGTGTTTCACTGGTGGAGATGTGCTGTGTTTCACTGGAGGAGATGTGCTGTGTTTCACTGGTGGTGTTGTGCTGTGTTTCACTGGTGGTGTTGTGCTGTGTTTCACTGGAGGAGATGTGCTGTGTTTCACTGGTGGAGATGTGCTGTGTTTCACTGGTGGAGATGTGCTGTGTTTCACTGGTGGAGATGTGCTGTGTTTCACTGGTGGAGATGTGCTGTGTTTCACTGGAGGAGATGTGCTGTGTTTCACTGGTGGTGTTGTGCTGTGTTTCACTGGTGGTGTTGTGCTGTGTTTCACTGGTGGTGTTGTGCTGTGTTTCACTGGAGGAGATGTGCTGTGTTTCACTGGTGGAGATCTGCTGTGTTTCACTGGAGGAGATGTGCTGTGTTTCACTGGTGGAGATGTGCTGTGTTTCACTGGTGGAGATGTGCTGTGTTTCACTGGTGGAGATGTGCTGTGTTTCACTGGAGGAGATGTGCTGTGTTTCACTGGTGGTGTTGTGCTGTGTTTCACTGGTGGTGTTGTGCTGTGTTTCACTGGTGGTGTTGTGCTGTGTTTCACTGGAGGAGATGTGCTGTGTTTCACTGGTGGTGTTGTGCTGTGTTTCACTGGAGGAGATGTGCTGTGTTTCACTGGTGGAGATGTGCTGTGTTTCACTGGAGGAGATGTGCTGTGTTTCACTGGAGGAGATGTGCTGTGTTTCACTGGTGGAGATGTGCTGTGTTTCACTGGTGGTGTTGTGCTGTGTTTAACTACTGCATTATAGTATATCTCTGCAGTGGTTTGAGCATCTCAGTGATCGGTGTTGTGAAGTGAGTCTGTGCGAGAGACACACAGTTTCATGCTTCCAGATCTAGATTGCAGTTTTCTCATTTACTCATCGTCAGTTAGCTAAATCAGTGCTGGTCTCCTGGATGCATGGTTGAAACACATTGGGTCTCATTCATGAAACATTCGTAAATATACGAGTAAAAATATGTGAGTGATTTGCACGTAAAGAGACCTTCCCGAAAACTCTGTGTCTGATTCACAAATACTTCGTAAACGTCAGATGTGATAGTGAAATGTGTGTGTGTGTGTGTTAATGAATTCCAATCAGTCGTAAATGGGACGCGCATGCACGCTCATTCTCAATTACCATAAATCCCGCACATTAAATCCGACTGACAACTATATAGGCATCATATTATGACACCAAACAAAGGATTTCAACATGTCTTCTCAAAAGTGAATGAAAAAGAGAAATTTCTCAGATGCAGAAATTGAAGTTTTATTATTAGAAGTTCATTCAAAACGCCACATTTTATTTTCAAGCGCACATAGTGGCGTATCAGGTCCTAAAAAAAGGAAGCTTGGCAGCATATTACTGCAGTTAATGGAGTTTCATCTGTTAATCGAACAGTCCCAGAAGTGAAAAGAAAATGGTTCGACATGAAGCTTGACTGCAACACTTGTGACTTGCGGACTTGTGTTCCATTTGCAGATGCTATTACTTGCTCTCAGTCTCATAATAAAAGTAAAAAGAAAAAACGTAATTACTATATATAATATTTTTTCAAAATGCTGTGTAAATATGTACCCGATTAAGGTGAATTAAAATGCAGCCTTATTAATGAGCAAAACGTTCAGATGTTAAACGCACTATTTACGCATGGCTGGGAGCAGGTGTAGATTTCTTTCGTACCAACTAACATTTAGAAAATACGAACATTTTAATGAATCCGAAAATTTACGCCAGAACCACTTTACACACGATTTACACAAAAATTAGTTCTGCTCGTGTTTCATGAATGAGACCCAATGTGAGTGAAGCTTTGACACAAAAGGGTTTGTGATATTGTGACATGTTCAGTTCATGCATTGAAGTTTTTCCATTTGAGCAAATGAAAGGAATGTCTCTTGGACATTTGACTGGTGTGCAGCGTGAGTTTGTAATGGATGAGAGGATGTTGAATAGAGTCGATGTGGACAACCTTGATGTTGAACTGGGTCACGGTTCACTTAAGCACTCTAGTAAGATTTGCCTGAAGAAACAGAATGGAGGTTTCAATGAGGTCGTGTGGAAGACATCACAGGCCTGACATACAGAAGATAAAACACTAATATTTTCATTTGAAAGTCAGATTTGAACTCAAGTGGGGTGAATTAGGGTAATCTGGGACACCTAAGCTCTGATCACAGTAAATGCTAAAAGTCTCGAATTACCCTCAGAATATTAACACAGGGTTCATGGAAAGCCTGGAAGTAGCAGGGATTTTCCCCGGTATGTGGATAAATACAATCTTAAAAGTCTTAGCAATAGTGAGTTCATAGCTTTCTGCTTTCAGAGGAGTGATGTATGAAGTCATATATACCATCATACACCTGACACAATGTGTGTACAAACAAGCTCAAATGAGCCTAATGCAACTTTTCATCAAGAAAAAGAAGATCTTAGAAAAAGAGACTCCAGTGTTGTTGTTGTCATTCTCAAATGACCAGCATCTCTTATTCTAAAATAACATTGTTCGGTCTTTTTGACACATTTGTAAAACATGCATGAGTCGTATTATTCATTCCTATATCCAGGAGTGGACAGCTGTGTCATGCATGCTTAAACTAACTAAACTTAAACTAAACGAACACATGAACGGTCATCGGTCTCTTAAGTGTTCGTCAAGCTCATTACATCATCACATGTTGTTCTTGTGTATATGAGTTGGTTCATGTGCAGCGGGTTGTGTGTTTGTTTCTCTGAGTATTAATACACAGCTGTTTGATTATGAACTTCCTGCCTCATATTTTCCTAAAGCTGTGGCCGGAGCGAGAGGGTCGCCGGACTGCAGATGATGATGTGGCGTGTCTCAGTGTTTAATGATGGAACTGAAACCGTCAGTCTAATCATCATACAGAGTGATGTCATTTAGATTTGATTTTAGCTGGTTTATGATTGGACACATTCAGGTTGTGGGTTGTTTGGGATTTGTTAATTTTATATCCCTGGAAGGAATGTTTCATCCCTGCTTCTGTTCAGATGCATTAGACATTTCTGACAGCATATTAAAACAGCTCAGGTTACGACTGTAGCACTGCGTCACTGTCGCTTTGGAGAACGCCTAATCTATTGCTGTACTATCTATATAGGCGATATTATCTATATCAGCACAATGCACTGTCGCTGCCACCACCACTCTTTCATGAGACCAAAAGAGATTTTCATTTTAAGTAGTGCTATAGATGTTATGCCCAGCGTTCCAAGCAGCCTAGTAAAATGTCCTATTTCAATAATATGTTTTGCTAACATTATGTAAAATTCTGAAACATAACATTTCAAAAACATTAGACAAATGTCCAACAAAAACATTTAAAAAAACATTCCATGAACAATGTATAAATAAAGTTTTTATGCTAAAATTTAGAGAACATTATTAAAGACTTCTATTAACGCTACTGGAAATTCTTTGTTCATAACTTTGAGAGAACCTTGCTGAACGTGCTGAAAATATTTCCTGTTAGCTTGGATAATAAAAATGTGTGGGGAAAGATGGCTGAAATGTTTGACAGCTTATGTACCTCAGGGGGCCTGTAAATTGTACAAATACATTTATAGTCAGTAAGTTATTAGTATTTTTTTTTTTAATTGAGTTAATTCAATAACACTGTATTTCTACATTTTTTTAATTTCTAGATTAAAATTCATTGATGACATTCTTGTTTAAATATCCAGAGGACGTGATATATGTGAAATATATGATTTTGTGCTGTATATTGGTGTCATACACTGCATTAGCTTTAGGATTTTATAAAATAGATGACTCCAGATTCTGCATGATTGACTCCTAGAAACATCTACAGTCACACTAATGATTTGCATTACTTGACAGATGAACTGATTATTAAAATGAACACATTTACTGAACACTGATGTCTTGTCACAGTGCTTGTCCTCTTTCTTTATGCATATGTATAGCGGCTGTTACAGTGTAAAGACAGTGCTGTGTCGTGTGCTGAACTCACACACACACTAAAGCAGCTCTGATGCAGCATTTCATTCACAAACAACCCAAGCCTGATGTTGAACTTCGCTCAGACAACTATGCTGCTGATCTTTCCTTCAGCGACTGCACATATCACATATATTATTGATCAAATCTCTGCTATTTTCCACATGTCTAGTTGTTTTCTGTGTCAGAAGTGCAGCTGTGTGTGTGTGTGTGTGTGTGTGTGTGTGTGCAGCGTGTGATGGCGAGCACTGGGGTCCACACTGCCGGAGCCGCTGTCAGTGCCAGAACGAGGCGCTGTGTAACCCCATCAGCGGAGCCTGCCTCTGTGCGCCGGGACACCGCGGCTGGCGCTGCGAAGACCTCTGTGAACGCCACACCTACGGCAACGGCTGCCAGCAGAAGTGCCTGTGCCAGAACAACGCCACATGCCACCACATCACAGGAGAGTGTGTGTGCAGCCCAGGCTACACCGGAGCTTTGTGAGTTCACCTGCGACAGCCGTCAAGTGGCGCTAGCAACACCAAGCTCATGGGTTCGAATCCCAAGGAATACTTACTTACTTTACTTACTTTTATACTTTATTGTCAGACAAGTCTGAAATTTTTCTTGCATAACATTGTCTATGTTTACAACATCCAACATACATTCTACATCGACATACACTTAAACCTCACACATTATGCATTCAGTACAACACTTATGCATCTACAACACCTTCACAATACTCTTGATTTCTGATTAAGTGTTTTTGTTCAACGCTAAGATAGCCTGGTGCACAAAAGAGTGTTTCAGCCTCACTTTGTTAAATCTGGGGACTCTATACCTCCGCTTTGATGGTAGTAGTTCAAGCTCATTATGCAGGATATGCATAGGGTTAGAAGCTATATTATTAGCCAGCCTTAGCAAATTGTTATGATAGCCTGAATCATAAAGCTTCTCAAGAGGCTGACCTACAATCTTTGAGCAAATTTTTAATTGATTAAACAACTTTGGTTTTAGCATAACACACAAACTCTTATACCAAATAGAGTTGCAATATTGCAGTATGCTCATTATCACAGACCTAAAGAACAATAGAAGAATCTGTTTTCTTACTCCAAATGACCTAAGACGATGAAGAAAGTAAATTCTCTGCTTTGTTTTTTTACAGAGAGTATCAATGTGATCTTTCCAAGATAACATATTGTCTATAATCACTCCTAAATATTTATATGTCTCAACCAATCTGATTTTCTCCTTATGAATAAAAACAGGCATTATATCAGATGCAGACCCAAATACAATCTCCTCGGTTTTACTCGTATTAATGACAAGAGCATTATTCTCACACCACTCAATCAATTTAGTCACACCTTGTTGATGAAACCCAGGACTGTCCAAATCATTCAACACAGATATTAAAACAGTGTCATCAGAGTACTTCAAAATATACTGATTTAACATGTCAGTTCGACAGTCGTCTGTATATAAGGTGAAAAGTATGTCAGAACTAATGCAACCTTGCGGTACTCCGACATTTGTAATGATTGCAGACGACACTGTTTTATTCACTTTGACTCTCTGAACTCTATCAGTGAGAAATGAGGTATACCACTGGATCAGATAGGGATTTACATTCAACTGTGCAAGTTTTGACACCAATCTGTCAACCTGTATTGTGTTGAATGCAGAAGAGAAATCCAAAAACAAAGTTCTTACAATTGTTTTGGATTTATCTAAATGTTTAGAGATGATATGTACTAAAGCAGCAACTGCATCTTCAGTACTACAGCCTTTCTTATAGTCAAACTGGCAAGGATCTAATTTATCTTTAACTGTCATAACTAAATGCTGAAGTAACAATCTCTCTAGACATTTCACAATCACAGAGGTAAGGGCTATTGGTCTAAAATCTTTATATTCTCTTGGACATGACATTTTCGGTAATGGTTTTATGTATGCAGTCTTCCATATCACAGGAACAGTATGTGTGTCAACGGAAGCTTGAAATACTGGTTGCCTAATCTCAGTCCTTCTGAAGTTCATCATCAGTTACAATAGATTTTTTTTTTTTTTTTTAAATGCAAGAATGCAAGAACTTGGACAAAGAATGCGTGAATGTAAATGTGTTTGGTGTTTGTGTGCAGCTGCGAGGACTTGTGCCCTCCAGGGAAGCATGGGCGGCAGTGTGAGGAGCGCTGCCCCTGTCAGAACGGTGGCGTGTGTCATCATGTGACCGGAGAGTGTTCCTGCCCGGCCGGCTGGATGGTACGCCTGCAACACTCCATATTAACTGACATCTAGAAGGAAAGATAAATATTTGTAAATATTTCCCTATTTTAAGGATTGGCGTATCCGTTGCATGGTCTAAAAGGGTTGTCCCTATTCTTTTAATGAGTAATGGGTGAGTTTTGGGTGTAATGTGAAATAAACCAATCAGAGTCTCATTTCCCATTCCCTTTAAAAGCCAGTTGTGCTCACGCCATGGCGGATTCGCTATTTAGATGGTGGAATTTGCAAGCGGAAAAACTGAATGCTTCTCTAGTGAGGAAACGGATCTGCTCGTGCACAAGGTTAAAGCACCCAAGCAGACCTTCTACAGGACAAAGTGTATGCCTGTGCACCCGCCTATAGGCGCACATTACTAACGCGCTCTTTAAATAACCAAAAAAACATTGCGCCATTGACTTTAGACCAGGTTTCAGTTGGTCAATGTCTCAGTCTGTTTCAGTTCCTCAAAATAGCAACGCTCCAACAATGCTCCAGAACACACACCTGGTTTTCAGACCAGCAGCCCATGGGCGCGCAGATGGACACAAATGCATTTACTATGTAAACAATGTGGCGCAGGACGTGAAAATGAAAACTGCGTCAGGCTGAAACTAGCAAAAAACACTCCGGCATTGCACCGGGTGTATGATAGGGGCCATTATATTTGGACTTTGACAGAATTATTATATTATTCTTTCGATTAAATTATGTTCTCTGTTTTAGTGTCATTTGAAATTTGTTTTAAAGCTTCCTGTCTACTGTAATTGTTGCACACTGTTTGTCTCGGCACACTGTGTTGTCAGTGATGTGTTGATGTCGTTTTCAGGGAGCAGTGTGTGGACAGCCGTGTCCGGCGGGACGCTTCGGGAAGAACTGCTCACAGGAGTGTCAGTGTCATAACGGAGGAAGCTGTGTTCCGTCCACGGGACAGTGTGTGTGTAGCGCGGGATACACAGGAGAGAGGTCAGTACATGCACCGCAACATCAAGCTTTACCGCTGGAGAGGAGAGCAACACCATGCTGTGAATTCACAAGCTCCTGAAAAGAGCCAACAGACCTTAAAGGGGGGTGAAATGCTATTTCATGCATACTGAGTTTTTTACACTGTTAAAGAGTTGGATTCCCATGCTAAACATGGACAAAGTTTCAAAAATTAAATTGTACGTTTGAAGGAGTATTTCTGTGCCAAAAATTGTCCTTCCGGTTTGTCACAAGTTTCGGAAAGTTTTTTTCGAGTATGGGTATGTGTGACGTCAGATGTAACGGAATTTCCTTATATGGGTCCTAAGGGCACTTCTCCGGTAAGATCGCGGGCGCGCGCGCACTCGTAGACCAGAGCAAGAGAGCGAAAGCAGTTCGCCATCAAAGCGCCCTGCCCGGCTTTTGGGAAGCCAATGTCACCAAAGAAGTGTGTTTTTGGTTGCCAGGGCAAGACAACCCTGCACAGATTCCCAAAGAACCCAGCGTTAAGGCACCAGTGGATGGAGTTTGTTTTTCCTGAGCATAAACGGAGTTGTGTAGACTGTTTGTTCCCTGCATTTCGACGATGATTGTTTTATAAACAAAGCCCAGATCGACGGATTTGCAGATCGTCTAATGCTTAAGGATCGAGCAGTCACAATGATAAAGGTTCGGTGAGTAAAACTGCTTCTATTGTCTCTGTGTGTTACTAGCTCGGCGCGTTAGCACAGCTTTAGCTTCGCCCACAGGGCCCGCCCCCAGCCGCTCGTTTTTTTCCGGAAAGACTCGGTACAGCCTATCTTTCTTTTATAAATATAATAAAACTAAAGACTTTTTGGAGATATGAAGGATGCAATACTACTCTATAGGTACTCAAGATTAACAGGAGATTGAGTGAAAATGAGCATTTCACCCCCCCTTTAAATGATTGAATTTCACATGGATGAAAACAAGGATAAACTGACAGCCTATACAATGACACTATTGCATCACAAGCAATTTTCAAAACTCACAACTTTCAAAAGTTTTGCTGAACAATTGCCATTTTGTCAAACACCAGTACAATCCACTGAACACATGATCCTCCTGCCCCTTACAGCCTCGGTCTCACTCCTGACTGAGGTCTGAGTGACTCTTGCGCTAGATTCAGTCCTTCTAAAGCCACGTGATAGCGTAGTGTGAGGAACAGAGCCAAGCTGAAACATGTCTTCAGAGGATGCTGTCGCTGAGTAACAGCTCCTGGATGAGCGTTAGGACAGTGAGTCCCAGGGTTGAAGCCCTCGGATATAGACGGGCGATCGAGCCGTTCCGGGAGCCGCTCAGCACTGCACACTATGGGTGTTTTCTTTATTTGCTGGAGAGGCTTCAGGAACAGTTTGAAAACCCTTGGTATAGATCAGGGTTTTCTCAAACTGTAGGGTGTGAGAACCTGTCAGGACTTTATATCCCGGTGACAGGTGTCAATCAATAGAGATTATGCTAAATGGTTTATATCATGGTATGTAAGTGTATCATGCAGTGCAGGACCGCTTGAAGTTATTGACAAGTTAGAGCGATATTGTGCTTGAATGGTCAAATGCACACACTTGTGTGTCAAAACGCCAGTCTTGGTGAGTATTCATGTAAACACAGTCGATTTGACGTAAACACATTGAGAGAAAAAGTGTATGTGAAACTGTGTGTTGGATCCATGCAGTATCGCGTTAAAGTGACAGCAGCCTAATAAACCTGCAGCTGTCTGTCAATAATGATAAACAACAAAAAACTCAATAACATTTGTAGCGTGTTCATACCATGAAGACTGCTGCTTTTATTCTATATTTGATGCCTTTATACAATTTCTGAAGTATTTATTATTTGAATTGATCTCCCTATAAAACTTTGTTTTATTTGTGTTTTTGTTCTATTGTGTTAATTAGTCCTATTGGTTGTAAATTGCTTCTTCTTACTTCATTACAGATTGTTTCCTTGTGTAACACATATTCTGTCATTGTTGTCTTAGTTTTTCTTTCATGGACTTTCATTTGTTTCTGTTCAGTATCCTTTGCTCTAGTTCCCGCCAGTCTTTAGTGATATGATTAATCATCCTGATCGGCTGTTTGTCATTAATTAGTCAATAATGAGTATTTATTTCCTGTTTTCAGTTCTGTTTGTCGGTTGTCGTTAACGCATGGTCTGGTTTAGTTATGGTTATCTTTCTTTTAAGTCTGCGTGAAACCTTGTTTACTCCAATAGTTACTTGGCAACATTTTATATTTCTATGTTTTCTGTGATATGAAAATTGAGGGGTTGATTTTACTGATCAAGTGTTGTGATTCTGCATGAAGGGCAGAACGACTGTCAGTCACAGTGGATGAACATCTCACAGGAGAGCGCGCTGATTCCCGTCAGTGTCAGAACAGCAGTTACACACACACACACACACGCGTGTAGAGCCAGTTTCTGCTGGCGTCTCGTCCAGCGGCAGCAGTGGCCGTGCCGCTGTAATTACAGCATCAGTGAGCGCGCAGCATGTGTTTAAACAGCAGAAATAGAAACACAAGTGAATTTTTATGACTTAATAAGAGCTTTGGCTTCACCAGATGTCACTGTTACC
Source organism: Squalius cephalus (assembly GCF_949319135.1). Lineage (NCBI taxonomy): Eukaryota > Metazoa > Chordata > Actinopteri > Cypriniformes > Leuciscidae > Squalius > Squalius cephalus. The sequence goes on along the minus strand of NC_137145.1, from coordinate 28,408,206 downwards.
TCCGGTTTACCCTGATTTCACCACACCCTACCGGCTGCAGAGTAATCGCTTAACAGCCACAGGGAGGAGCCCGCCAGTGTGTGTGTGTGTGAGTCTGTATGTGTGAGGGTGTGTGTGAGGGCATGTGTGTGAGTCTGTGTGTGTGTGTGTGTGTGTGTGAGGGTGTGTGTGTGTGTGTGTGTGTGTGTGTGTGTGTGTGTTTTGATTGTATGTGTGTGTGTGTGTGTGTGTGTGTTTGGGTTGTATGTGTGTGTGTGTGTGTGTGTGTGTGTGTGTGTGTGTGTGTGTGTGTGTGTGTGTGTGTTTGTGTTTGTGTGTTTAACTAAGTGGTCAAGAGAGTGTGAGTCTGTGTATGGAGAAGGTTATGGGGTGCTGAGCAGAAAGATAGTCTGGCTGTTTTCAGATTGTCAGAATGGTTGAGATAAGCGTGTCCTCATCCCTCTATCACTAGATTCTGCTCTATAGGGACTGATAGAAGCTTAATTACGAGCAAAGACCAGATGATAAAGACACAAACAACACAAAACAGCTGTTACATTCTTTGCATAGTTTTTATATAGTTATATAGTTTTTAACTTCTCTAATCACATTTGTGAAGTGAAAGTAGAATGTACAGTAGCTGCAAATGTAGTTGCATTTCTACAAGAATAGATCAATAGAAATGTTTGGTAACACTTTATAATAAGTATAGTGTAATAAAGTACTTACAAATCATTTGCAAACTATTAGTTTATTGTAAATAATAAATTATAAACTGTAGTTAATACATGAATAGACTATATACAAATAGTGAGCTATTTTATTGTCACTGTAGTTAACAAAGTGTTATTGTTTAATGAGGTCATATGTAAAGAGTTAAATAATGCTTTGTTAACAACTTACAGTATTAACTGCAAATAGTTCTCACTTAGATTAGATCAAGAAAATTGGATTGTTTCAAAGCAGCTTTACAGTGATAATAGGAAATTACAGTAACAGAGATTGTTTAGGCTTTACAGCAGCTCTAGAATAAAGTTATTGTCCAGCTAAAGTTAGTTTTGATTGATTCACTTCCGTTGCGGAGATCATTAGTTGAGTCATTCCACGAAACCGGTACGATTTGGACTTGCACATTTTTGGATTTTTTATTTATATGTATTTCTTTTTCTGAACACCCCACAGCATTAATTACATATTAACTTCCAGAAAAACATATTTTCCCACCTCAGGCATCAAATCCCTATTATTATTGGTAATTATTTTAAGATATGGGCACTATTAGTCTTCAACCCCGTTATGGACACTATGGGAGCTCTGAATATGATTATAAAATATATTTGTAATGAAATCAACATTTTCCTATTAATCATATGTCCCTCACACTAATTTAGTAATTGTAAATGTAAAATTTACATATAATTTTACACTTATGCTATACTAAAGCCTGAAATGGGCACTTTTTGTGACAGCAACCTCAACATTTTTGATCAAAGATGTGGCTTAACTTCAGAATTTAAACTAAAATCAGTATTCTTATGATTGATCTGAACATTTCTGACTAAGTTCAACAAACATTAAATTACTTATTCATAAACTTAAAAAAATAATTAATAAAAATGTAGGTGTGACGGGGTTGAGACTAAGGTAACAGGGTTGAAGATGGTAACGGGGTTGAAGAGACAACCTTACAGCTTAACATATACATAGTTGTTTTTTACTCAAATTCACTGCAAGATTTTCTATGAGCATTGTATTTCATTATGTAACCAAGAAAAACAACAGATATAAATTGCAATTGCAACTCAGTTTTATTAAAACGACTGCAGGAAAAACAACAATAACTTTAAATACATTAGAACATTAAAAACTGACTAAATAGGTAATCAAAATAAAACATATTAATTGTGTGCTTTTTTGATGTGTTTGTGTGTGTGTGCGAACGTGTTTTTGTGTGTTTTTTTGCATGTGCGCGCGCTTCGTGGCAAAAAAGTAACGGGGTTGAGTGTGACGGGGTTGTGATTTTTTGCTTAAAAATGGCCACTGCTCTACATGTAGTGAATAACAGGAGAGCACATGACATGCATGTTATTAAGAAATCATGTATATTGTTGAAATAACAAAGATCATTTTCACAAGTAATAGAATTCTATCTTTATTTGATGTAACAGGGTTGAGTCGTTGAGCTTGACAACCACAATATCACAATTCTAAATAAGTTATAGTTATAAAAGAAGGTGGTAACTTGCCTGTGTCTACACACAATGTTGTTCAGAAGACTTCTATGATGTTACTTCCTGTTATTGATGTCCCATAAGGATCTGTTCATTAGTTTTATGGGTGAGAATGGTTTGTGTAACGGGGTTGAGGGATTACTGAGGGACGGAACTAAATAATGTGATTTTAATGAATAATCATGAATTTACTTTTCAAAAAAGCACAGATAGATATTCATGGGAATGGCAAAATGTATGGACTTTTTTCTAATTTTATTATTCATATTCCAAGTACACTTTCAAGGCCATGAGGGACATGGCAAAATAGGTGGTGTCAACTGAAAAAACAAGATAATTTCTAATATAAAGATAATATGTATGTCATTATTTTTAAACTTTATTAAAGGAGACATTTCAATTGATACAAAAAGCTTTTAAGAATAGATTTTGGTGACCCAATAGGTAAAATACACTTAAAAAGGTCAGAGGGACTCAAATCATACCGGTTTCGTGGAATGACTCAGTTATTAACTCAGGGGCCGCTAACACGACACCGTTCTAACAGAAAACCCTTAATGCACTCCGGCCCGTTCATCCGCACAAAACAGTGCCTGGTGTCTCGAGAACGCACTCCCTGAATTAGGTTCGAAGGTGCAAACGATTATCCGTTATCTCTGCGCAAACCTCAAAAACGCAAACCCATGAATGCACATGCGCATTACGTGTTCAGTCCAAAGGTATGTGTGTTTGAATATAAATGTGCGCAGGCGTCCTTTTTTACAAACCAACCCTTAATAAACTACTTGTCTGGCCTTAAAAATTTATAATACAGAATTTTTTTGTCGCATCCACGTAGCCACGCGAACTGGAATTATCCCGAAAACGCTTTATCTGTAGAGAGGTAAAGGGAAGAGAAGGAGGCCTTCACAGGGGAGAGACTAGTTGGCACTTCAGGACTGCGTTGTCATCGTGTCCAGGCACAGGTCCTTCATCAGATCTGGATACGGCCTGGATCCGGCAGACTGCGGTAAACCTCGGGATAAACAGAGAGACTAATATTAGCGTAGACGCCATTCTTCTTATGATGTAACCCTGAGTACATCAGGATTTATGGGAAGTGTTCCCGGTTCCAGCTGACCTAATCTATGCATCCTAACATTGAATTATAGAACTCTATAATGTATTATGTGAATGCTAGGTCAAAGAGATGTGTTTTTAATCTAGCTTTGAACTGACAGAGTGTGTCTGCTTCCCGGACAATGTTAGGAAGACAGTTCCAGAGTTTTGGAGCTAAATAGGAGAAGGATCTACCGCCAGCAGTCGATTTTGATATTCTAGGTATTATCAACTGGCCGGAGTTTTGAGATCGCAATAGACGTGAAGGACTATAATGCGCGCACACACACACACACACACACACACACACACACACACGCACGCACGCACGCACGCACGCACGCACGCACGCACGCACGCACGCACGCACACACACACGCACACACACACACACACACACACACACACACACACACACACACACACACACACACTGGGTTTCCATGCTTTATAGGGACTTTGCATAGAAATAATGAGTTTTACACAGTACAAACTGTACACTCACCTAAAGGATTATTAGGAACACCATACTAATACTGTGTTTGACCCCCTTTCGCCTTCAGAACTGCCTTAATTCTACATGGCATTGATTCAACAAGGTGCTGAAAGCATTCTTTAGAAATGTTGGCCCATATTGATAGGATAGCATCTTGCAGTTGATGGAGATTTGTGGGATGCACATCCAGGGCACGAAGCTCCCGTTCCACCACATCCCAAAGATGCTCTATTGGGTTGAGATCTGGTGACTGTGGGGGCCATTTTAGTACAGTGAACTCATTGTCATGTTCAAGAAACCAATTTGAAATGATTTGAGCTTTGTGACATGGTGCATTATCCTGCTGGAAGTAGCCATCAGAGGATGGGTACATGGTGGTCATAAAGGGATGGACATGGTCAGAAGCAATGCTCAGGTAGGCCGTGGCATTTAAACGATGCCCAATTGGCACTAAGGGGCCTAAAGTGTGCCAAGAAAACATCCCCCACACCATTACACCACCACCACCAGCCTGCACAGTGGTAACAAGGCATGATGGATCCATGTTCTCATTCTGTTTACGCCAAATTCTGACTCTACCATCTGAATGTCTCAACAGAAATCGAGACTCATCAGACCAGGCAACATTTTTCCAGTCTTCAACTGTCCAATTTTGGTGAGCTCGTGCAAATTGTAGCCTCTTTTTCCTATTTGTAGTGGAGATGAGAGGTACCCGGTGGGGTCTTCTGCTGTTGTAGCCCATCCGCCTCAAGGTTGTGCGTGTTGTGGCTTCACAAATGCTTTGCTGCATACCTCGGTTGTAACGAGTGGTTATTTCAGTCAAAGTTGCTCTTCTATCAGCTTGAATCAGTCGGCCCATTCTCCTCTGACCTCTAGCATCAACAAGGCATTTTCGCCCACAGGACTGCCGCATACTGGATGTTTTTCCCTTTTCACACCATTCTTTGTAAACCCTAGAAATGGTTGTGCGTGAAAATCCCAGTAACTGAGCAGATTGTGAAATACTCAGACCGGCCCGTCTGGCACCAACAACCATGCCACGCTCAAAATTGCATAAATCACCTTTCTTTCCCATTCTGACATTCAGTTTGGAGTTCAGGAGATTGTCTTGACCAGGACCACACCCCTAAATGCATTGAAGCAACTGCCATGTGATTGGTTGATTAGATAATTGCATTAATGAGAAATTGAACAGGTGTTCCTAATAATCCTTTAGGTGAGTGTATATTTTTTCTTTAAACCTACCCCTGATTCTTACTGATGTATTTTAACTTGATCTTATGAGTATTTGTATGTAATTCATATTGACAGCATTATTTATTTAATTATTTTAGGTGGTTATGTTTTGCTTTAGGGATAGGCTTAATGTATTAACATAAAGTTTGGTTTAAAGCACTTAATTAATGTAATTTTCCGTGATCTAATCTAAAGTGAGAACTATTTGCAGTTAATAAGTTGTTAACAAAGTATTATTTAACTCTTTACATATGACCTCATTAAACAATAACACTTTGTTAATTATGGTGACAATGAAAGAAGAACTCGCTATTTGTATATAGTGTATATAGTCTGTGACTGAAGTGTGTGTGTGTGTGTGTGTGTTGGCAGGTGTCAGGACCAGTGCCCAGTCGGCACGTATGGCGTGGGCTGCAGTCAGACGTGTGTGTGTGTGAACGGTGCGCAGTGCTATCACGTGAGTGGAGCCTGTGTGTGTGAGCAGGGATACACCGGTGAGAGATGTGAGGAGCGAGTCTGTGCCGACGGTCTCTACGGCCTCAGGTGTGACAGGAAGTGCCCCTGTCACACCAATAACACACGCAGGTGAGACACACACCCTGTCACACCAATAACACACGCAGGTGAGACACACACCTTGTCACGCCAATAACACACGCAGGTGAGACACACACCCTGTCACGCCAATAACACACGCAGGTGAGACACACACCCTGTCACGCCAATAACACACGCAGGTGAGACACACACCCTGTTACGCCAATAACACACGCAGGTGAGACACACACCCTGTCACGCCAATAACACACGCAGGTGAGACACACACCCTGTCACGCCAATAACACACGCAGGTGAGACACACACCCTGTCACGCCAATAACACACGCAGGTGAGACACACACCCTGTCACGCCAATAACACACGCAGGTGAGACACACACCCTGTCTCATTATTACAGTCTCATTACTGTCTCATTACTGTCTCATTACAGTCTCATCACAGTCTCATTATTACAGTCTCATTACAGTCTCTATTACAGTCTCATTACAGTCTCATTACAGTCTCATTACTGTCTCATTATTACTGTCTCATTATTACTGTCTCATTACTGTCTCATTACAGTCTCATCACAGTCTCATTATTACAGTCTCATTACAGTCTCTATTACAGTCTCATTACAGTCTCATTACAGTCTCATTACTGTCTCATTATTACTGTCTCATTACTGTCTCACTATTGTCTCATTATTACAGTCTCATCACTGTCTCATTACAGTCTCACTATTACAGTCTCATTACTGTCTCATTACAGTCTCATCACAGTCTCATTACAGTCTCATTATTACAGTCTCATTACAATCTCATTATTACAGTCTCATCACGGTCTCATTACTGTCTCATTATTACTGTCTCATTACTGTCTCATTATTAAAGTCTCATTACAATCTCATTATTGCAGTCTCATCACAGTCTCATTACTGTCTCATTATTACAGTCTCATCACAGTCTCATTACAGTCTCATCAAACTGCAGGGGGTTTGTGAGTTGATGAAAAGTAAGCTATTAATTAAATCATTAAAATTGTAAAATTACAAATGAATAAATCGGGCTCCACAATTTATCAAAACATAATTGAAATAACATTATAGCTTAGTGCGATTATTAGATCCCACAAGGTTGCGATGTAGTTTGACGCAGTGTGTTTCAGAATGAAGCACGGCACTGTGTTCATTTACCCGTGAGCAGCTCATGATCCTGTGTTTTTGGAGTTTTTGGAGAAGCTTGGTTCACAGTAAATGCAGTAAAATATTTTACAAATGTAATGCTTTACAATAGTCTTATTTTTTTCTAACTAGAGTTAAAAATAATAATCATATAAAGCAATTAAAGAATTAAAGACAACAGTGTGAATGTGATGTGGACTGAGACACTATCTCAACTAAAAAGTGTTTGAGTCCACTTAAAAGTAAAGCTACAAAGGCAATGCAAGGTCTATTTTTGTTAGTTTTTACTCTTTTCAGTTTGATCTTGTAAATATCTTGTGAACATTTGATTCTTGTACAGATTAAACCCAAATGTGAACACCTTTAAAAAGCAACTAAAACTAGTGTCAGCAGAGTGTGGCGTCTTTGTTTCAGCAGCAGCAATATGACATTTTCATATGAAATTAAATGTTTATCATATCACAGTTCAAACTGTAATTTCAATATATGACGTAATATTCACAACATAATTTTTTGACTAAATCTTCTAGCCCTATAATGTAAATAAACCATTTTAAAATAAAAATATTCTAAATTAAACACTTACTAAAAAATCAGGGTCATGTGACCATTAACCAACATCAGTGAACATGTGAATGTGCCGCACTGTAAAACCCAACAAGTTCAAGTAGATTTTGAGGACACCGATTACCTATATTTAATTAATTTGATAAAAAAAACAATAGATATGAGTTCTCTGAACTTATTTAAATCGAGTCCACTAAAACAAGGATATTTCTTAATTTTAAAAGAACTCAGAGCGCTTGTTAGCTCACAATATCACTCACAAAGTCAAATCAAATACGTTAAGATAACTCATAACATTTTAGGACACTGATTACCTTAATTCATTTACACTGAACAAAATTATAAACGCAACACTTTTGTTTTTGCCCCCATTTTTCATGAGCTGAACTCAAAGATCTAGGACTTTTTCTATGTACATAAAAGGCCTATTTCTCTCAAGTATTGTTCACAAATCTGTCTAAATCTGTGTTAGTGAGCACTTCTCCTTTGCCGAGGTAATCCATCCACCTCACAGGTGTGGCATATCAAGATGCTGATTAGACAGCATGATTATTGCACAGGTGTGCCTTAGGCTGGCCACAATAAAAGGCCACTCTAAAATGTGTGTTTTACTGTATTGGGAGGGTCCAATAACCAGTCAGTATCTGGTGTGACCACCATTTGCCTCACGCAGTGCAACACATCTCCTTCGCATAGAGTTGATCAGGTTGTTGATTGTGGCCTGTGGAATGTTGGTCCACTCCTCTTCAGTGGCTGTGCGAAGTTGCTGGATATTGGCAGGACCTGGAACACGCTGTCGTATACACCGATCCAGAGCATCCCAAACATGCTCAATGGGTGACATGTCCGGTGAGTATGCTGGCCATGCAAGAACTGGGATGTTTTCAGCTTCCAGGAATTGTGTACAGATCATTGCAACATGGGGCCGTGCATTATCATGCTGCAACATGAGGTGATGGTCGTGGATGAATGGCACAACAGTGGGCCTCAGGATCTCGTTACGGTATCTCTGTGCATTCAAAATGCCATCAATAAAATGCACCTGTGTTTGTTGTCCATAACATATGCCTGCCCATACCATAACCCCACCGCCACCATGGGCCACTCAATTCACAACGTTGACATCAGCAAACCGCTCACCCACACAACGCCATGCACGCTGTCTGCCATCTGCAATGTACAGTGAAAACCGGGATTCATCCTTGAAGAGAACACCTCTCCAAAGTGCCAGACGCCATTGAATGTGAGCATTTGCCCACTCAAGTCGGTTACGACGACGAACTGCAGTCAGGTCGAGACCCCGATGAGGACGACGAGCATGCAGATGAGCTTCCCTGAGATGGTTTCTGACAGTTTTGTGCAGAAATTCTTTGGTTATGCAAACCGATTGTTGCAGCAGCTGTCCGGGTGGCTGGCCTCAGACGGTGTTGGAGGTGAAGATGCTGGATGTGGAGGTCCTGGGCTGGTGTGGTTACACGTGGTCTGCGGTTGTGAGGCTGGTTGGATGTACTGCCAAATTCTCTGAGACGCCTTTGGAGACGGCTTATGGTAGAGAAATGAACATTCAATTCACGGGCAACAGCTCTGGTGGACATTCCTGCAGTCAGCATGCCAATTGCACGCTCCCTCAAAACTTGCGACATCTGTTGCAATGTGCTGTGTGATAAAACTGCACATTTTAGAGTGGCCTTTTATTGTGGCCAGCCTAAGGCACACCTGTGCAATAATCATGCTGTCTAATCAGCATCTTGATATGGCACACCTGTGAGGTGGATGGATTACCTCGGCAAAGGAGAAGTGCTCACTAACACAGATTTAGACAGATTTGTGAACAATACTTGAGAGAAATAGGCCTTTTGTGTACATAGAAAAAGTCTTAGATCTTTGAGTTCAGCTTATGAAAAATGGGGGCAAAAACAGAAGTGTTGCGTTTATAATTTTGTTCAGTGTAATTGTAGAAACCAATAGTTATGAGTACTCTGAAATTATATCAGTTGAGTTCACTAAAAGAAGATATACATTGCAGTCAAGAAATTAAGTGATTAATTAAGTGATGATTGAGCATCGGTGATGAACACCTGCTGTTAACAAGCAGAATCACTGAAGGAAACATGAACAACAAGAACAGAAAAAAGAGAAACACAAGGGGCCCTATTTTAACGATCTGAAACGCAAGTGTCAAAGCGCAAAGCGCAAGTAGCTTTGTGGGCGGGTCTTGGCGCTGTTGCTATTTTCCCGGCGGGATAAATGACTCTTGCGCCAGGCGCAAATCTAAAATGGGTTGGTCTGAAGAGCTTCATTATTCATAGGTGTGGTTTGGGCGTAACGTGAAATAAACCAATCAGAGCGTCATCTCACATTCCCTTTAAGAGCAGGCGCGCTTGTTCTAAAGCGGATTCCTATTATAACGGCGGATTTGCCAGACGCACGCGAGGAGCGGTTCACAGCCGAGGAGACCGACGCTCTCATCAGGGACATTGGGGATGGAGAAACCCACCCAAATTAACTTCGGTTAAAAAGGCGTATGATAATTTGGGTAAATGTGTAAGCTAGATGTATGCTTTTATAATAAATTTTATATCTATCTATCTATCTATCTATCTATCTATCTATCTATCTATCTATCTATCTATCTATCTATCTATCTATCTATCTATCTATCTATCTATCGTAATAATGTATAATTTGCAAAAATTAAAACTGCTGCTTCTGTGTAGATGAGAGAATCAAAGTGTATGCGCGTTGTGCACACGCTACATTGATTATGGCCAAGCATGCGCCCTTAAAATAGCATATGACTAACATGCGCTACGCGCGACTGACTTTAAACCATTTTTTCCTGGTTAGTGGCGCAACTGTTTTCTAAACCTGCAAAATAGCATGAAGGAACGTTTGCGCTGGAACATGCCTCCTTTTTTGCGCTGAACCGCCCAGGGAGCGCAAGTTCATTCCCTAGTTTAGCGACGTGCTTCTGTGGAGGGAAAAGCGCGCTTTGCGCGGGTGCAAAATAGGAATGATACATGCGTCGGTGTACAAAGTCAATTGCGCTGGGTGCAAGATAGGGCCCAAGAACTACAACTGACTTCAGCCACAGCCTTAGATGAAATCAACTGAAGAGAAAACATTAAATCTCTCAAGATCTCAGCAGAGGAGGATTAAACAACTCCACAAACAGCCAGAGGTTTCAAAAGTATTCACAGTCATTACTCAGGTAGAAGTAGATACTAGGGTTTAAAAAGACTTCTGTAGAAGTTGAAGTATCAACAAAAGCTTTTTACTAAAGTAAAAGTGTAAAAGTACTGGTTTCAAAACTACTAAAAGTATAAAAGTAAAAGTAATGTAAGGAAAAAAATGGCATTAAGGACAAAAGCTTAGGCCACGCCACCGGGGCCTATAGAACTTCTGTAGATGTCTGACAGAAATAAAGTAAATCGGGTTGGTAATAAGTGAAGCTGGTAATGCTGTTTGTGAGTTTTTTAATCCTCCTCTGCTGAGATCTTGAGATATTTAGTCTTTTATCTTCAGCTGATTTCATCTAAGGCTGTGGCTGAAGTCAGTTGTAGTCCTTGTGTTCGTCTTTCCTTCAGTGATTCTGCTTGTTAACAGCAGGTGTTCATCACTAATGCACAGTCAGCACAATTATTATCCAGTTATCATGCTGGGAACTAGACATTTTCTGTAACTCATTCAGTTTGAGTTCTGTTTCAGTCATTGTGTCCACATAACTTTCTGTAAAATTTGAGTGCAGTTACCTCATTTTTATTTAGTACATATAACTGCATTATTTGACGTCAAAACGGTTTGGGAATCGTTGCACTAGGATAAGTTCACAGACCCAAAACTACAGTTTGGTGGCCTGTAGGGTATATGCGCTTCAGACTCCAGTCGATGGTCACTGAATGTGTCGTCTCTCTCAGCTGTCACCCCATGTCGGGTGAGTGTTCGTGCCGGTCGGGGTGGTCGGGGTTGTACTGTAACGAGACGTGTGCTCCTGGTTTCTTTGGGGAGGCGTGTCAGGAGGTCTGTCACTGTCAGAATGGAGCAGACTGCCACAGCGTGAGCGGAGAATGTGTCTGCGCACCGGGATATAAGGTACTTCATCTTATCTTAAACAGACTGAGTGTGTGTATGCTGGAAGCGGTCACTGATGTGTGGTCATGATTACAGGGCTCAGATTGCTCCTCGGTCTGCCCTGCGGGCACATACGGCATCAACTGCTCCTCTCTCTGCTCCTGTAAGAACGCAGCCATCTGCTCTCCCATCGATGGATCCTGTTCCTGTCAAGCAGGTGATTCTCTCCAACTCACTGTCCTGCAGAGTTAAACTCCAACCCTGATCAACTTTCTAGTAATCCTGAAGAACTCAGTAGGCTTGTTCAGTTGTCTTTAGTGTGAAGTTGCTTATCTACCCTGACAAGGTGTGTTTCCATGAGGCCTCAGGAATGGAGGTGTATTTGATTCAGCATCTTCAAGCAGCAAAATGGTTTGAGTTTCAGGGCTGAGAAAGAATATTAAATGCAGAGATGGCAAAAGTACTCACTTCTCGTACTCAAGTAGAAGTACAGATACTTGTGTTAAAAAATACTCTGGTAAAAGTAGAAGTACTGATTTAACTTCTTTACTCAAGTAAAATTAACAAAGTACAGGCTTGGAAATGTACTTAAAGTATAAAAGTAAAAGTAGCCTTGCGAATGATAACCATTTTTTTTATGCAATGCTACCTGGACCACACAAATGTTACTAGAGTGCAAGCCGAGAAACCCAAGTGGAAATGGAAAAAACGTTCTTTATATGCCATTGTCTACATTTTAAATGGATGTCTGCCAATAGGCCTAAAACATCACATAGCCATATGATTATTGTGACAGAGACTCATCCAGGTTAATGAGATTCTGACTGAGTAGCTCAGATATGAATTCAATTGTGAATTCAATTGTGATTCTGTGAAAATTCACAGACCCAGTTTCTCTTTTTTAATCTTCCCTTTAACATTTAAAGGAATCTACATGTATGCTATGTAATGATTTTTCCGCGAATGAATGCCGCCGAATCTGTCGAGTCGTCGTGTAGTGATGGGTCAAGTGCAATGTATATTCCCATTCAATTGACCCTTCGCTAAGCCACGCCCGAAAACCACCACAGGCCAATCGTGGCTTAGCAACCGTAACTAGGCGCGGGAGGTCTGGCAAGCTTTCGAGCGAGAGGGAAACATGCCGCAGCGTTGTGCGTATAGATTGTGCAAATCTGATACCCGGTATCCTAAAAGTTTGGACGGGGTGGTGGATTTTGTTCCCTTCCCGAAACCTAAAACCCAAGGGGAGAAATGCCGTACGTCATCTTCATTTATATAGCACTTTTAACAATGTAGATTGTTCCAAAGCAGCTTTACATTGATAATAGGAAATTAAAAATAAAGTGTTTTGGCTTTATAGCAGCTCTAGAATAAAGTTATTGTCCAGCTCGTGGATCAAGCAGTGTGATTAAAGGCAAGACGGAGGCTCACTGACATAATTTAACGTTACTTAAAATATATTTCAGCATTTTGTTAATTGACGGCCAAACTAGTAACGTTACCCCAATCCGATCGCGACTCTCCCGGTGTTAGTTCTAGTAAAAGTAAAAGGTAGTTAGTAAAAGGAGGGAACATCAGGGGGCTTGCCGGAGATCTCCAAGGAAAAGGTTGGTATGCAAACTTAATCAGTTCATAACAGTAGTCACTAATGTGACCCACGACGTGTGAGCAGTAACGTTAGCCTGGCGCACTACACTTCACCCTGTAGCCCAAGACTGGTTGCCCACTGAAGCTAAGCAGGGCTGAGTCTGGTCAGTGCCTGGATGGGAGACCTCCTGAGAAAAACCAGGTTGCTGCTGGAAGAGGTGTTAGTGAGGCCAGCAGAAGGCGCTGCTCACCCTGTGGTCTGTGTGGGTCCTAACGCCCCAGTGTAGTGATGGCGACACTATACTGCCAAAAGAGCACCGTCCTTCGGATGAGACGTTAAACCGAGGTCCTGACTCTCTGTGGTCATTAAAAATCCCAGGATGTCCTTCGAAAAAGAGTAGGGGTGTAACCCCGGCATCCTGGCCAAATTTGCCCCTTGGCCTCTGTCCATCATGGCCTCCTAATCATCCCCATATACTGATTGGCTTCATCACTGTCTCCTCTCCACCAGTAAGCTGGTGTGTGGTGGGCGTTCTGGCACAATATGGCTGCCGTCGCATCATCGCATCAGGCTAATGTCTTGTGTTTATTCCACAATACATATGGATAAGCTGTTTGATTTATAAATATTAGAATATTTTCACATTTCATTTACCCTGCTGTGCATGCACAAAGCTGTTCCTCAGTTTGTGTGTTTCCCATTTGAATGGTCAGCATATGAGGCGGCTGCTTGCTTGCGCTGGGACCTAACGTTATAGACTTTAGCTTCAATTTTGATGAAATTATTCTCTAATCCCTCGAATGCATACTGCAGTCTTGCTCTCTCATATTTTCACCTGTTCGCCAAAAATGACTAATTATCTCCTTAGGAATGTCTGAAACCAGTGCATACATACTGTAATAGACGTGCCAGGCGCAAAAGCTTGACAGGCGTAGCAACAGTAACTAAGGAGGGCGGGGCTTAGCGAAGGGTCAATTGGTTGTCGCAAAGACTGGTTTGCGAATGGTCTAAAACCATTCCCTTCCATTCCCTTTAGTTACTGTTGCTATGTCCGACAAACAACGCCACTCTCACGCCACACCATGTTCTCGCGCAGTGAAAAATACATTGCGGAGCAGAGAGGACACTGACAAGGCGCTGAGAGACAGGACAGACCAGGCTATTTTTTATATGAAACAAATTCTCACCTTTCAAATTTGGTCATTTTTTAAAAGAAATTTAAACAATAAATACAGTTTTGTGGCTCTTTAATGTGTCGTGACAGATCGATGTAGACTGTAGAGCCTCAGTTAAAGCTGCTCGTGAACCGATCATCTCTTCCTTCTAGTTAATTTATAGCATCAAATAAACATGAATGACCATAAGAGGGAATAAAGTTTTTACACGAAAAAGACATCGGTACACTTTGTTTTTCAAGTTTAAATCCTCCGATGTTAATCTACTAACTCTCCTGGCTGCTTTGTCGGACAAAATGGCGGATTATGATTGATAAGATCGCCTGTCAATCAAACTCCCTGCGAAGGGTGATGACGCAAAAATAATAACTACACTGAAATTATTTGAAACTAAAGTAACAAGCCAATTTTTTAAAATGTAAGGAGTAGAACGTACCGTTATTCATGTTAAAATGTAAGGAGTAAAAGTAAAAAGTCAGCTCAAAAATAAATAGTAAAGTAAAAATATCTGAAAAATCTACTTGAGTACAGTAACGAGGTATTTGTACTTCGTTACTTCCCATCTCTGATTAAATGTAACATTGCTAATATTGTTCTACTTTACAGAGAAATGCTAAACCATAATAATGAGCCTTTACAATATATATTAAACACTCAAGTGAACACAAAGCTTCCGGGAGAGCACTGGAAAAAGTAATGATTATGAATGTGTCAAAAAAACACCACAGAGACTGTGTGAACATTTTAATAATTCATTAATAGACCAGTGTAGAGTCAGTGTCGACTCTGCAGTTCAGTGATGAGTACCTATAGAGAGAAACATGCCATGCTAAATGACATGTTATGTTAAACGCATATGTTAAACCACAGTCTCTGTGGTATTAATTGAGCTTCACTCCACATGAACACTAGGATATGTGCCTGTTACGAACTTTAAAAGTCTAGGGAATGTACCGTAACATTTATATATTAATATGCTTCTGGATGTGAAGTGAGGTGGAAGAACATGACAGACAATCTTTGAAAGAGAAAAATTATTGGATTTTTATTCACATAAAGCCAAAGCCACTAGATCCAGTAAAATAACAATAATATGTGTACTATGTACAATGTGATAATGTAAACAAACAAAAAATGGGAAAAGAACAAAAGCGGCGCCAAAGAAAAGAACAAAATATAACAAAACAATCCTTAATCTAAACCTAATCTAACCAAAGAAAAAGGTAGAAAATAAACCGAAATCTTCGGTGCATCCGGCACCCTAACTGAACTACCTAACAAAACAGAAATACAATGAGCGGCACTCGCTTCTTACCTAGTGTGTCTAGACAAACATCTGCTACGGGTGCAATGTATATCGCGATATACTGACCTGCGTTCTCTTCCCACTATATCAGCTGTTGCCCGATACATCCGAGCAAATGAAAAGGTAGACAACACAATACAAAGAACAAAACACATAGCACACAACTCAGTTCGCGGGCAGAGACATACACAAGAACTCGATTCACTACAGAAAACTCATTGCGCTACAAAGAGCTCAGGGGCCTGTTTCAGAAAGGAGGTTAAGTGAAAACTCTGAGTATGTTAACCCTGAAATGAGGGAAACTCTGAGTTTTCTGTTTCAGAATGGGAGGTATGTTAAACCTGAGAAAGCAGAGTAAGTCAAGCCCGTTTCTGAAAAGAGAGGTAACTTATACTCAGAGTCAGTTACCATGGTAACTTACTCTGTGAACCTAACCTGGTCGGGAGCAGGTTTTCTTCGGTAAACCCAGAGTTTCTTTCGGTCTCCTACCATTTTTTAAAGAGGAAGCAGTGTTTAAACACCTCATTCATTCTTTCAGTACCTTTTTATTAATAAAATTAATATTTTATTAATAAATAAAAGATTCCTATTTTTACTTTTTTTTTTTTTTTTTAATAAAATGAAGTCTATATAACTCCTTAACTGACAACTGAAAATACAGTAGTAGATTAGAGTTACATAATGTAGTTCTAAACAAATTCTACAGAATTAAACTGTGGCATTTACTGGAAATCATTGAACTGTGTTCATCTGTGCACCAGAAGTTGATGGACCGTCCTCCTGCTGTTCTTCCACACTCTGGGGGAGGGAGAGATAAGAATACCTGTTTATACTTAGATTTAAACTTAGATTCTATAGGCTACTCCACATAAAAATGTGAAGAAATTTGAATGTGTAGATTGTTTGATGTGTAGACACATAATATAAACATTACCTCATTAAGTAGGCCTCTCTGTGGCAGCAGAAACTCTTTATCCCCATGTGGTGAGCATTTGGTTGAGTACACTTTATAACACTATTTGTCATAATTTCTGGTGTATTGAGTAGGCGACTTACAACTGCCTGGGGTTCTGTTGGGACAGGAGGCTCCAAAAGACAGATATTACCATCAGAATCTATTGAGATCAACAAAAATCCTAACCCAAAGTAAAATATATGGAAATATAAAAAATAGCCTATATAAAAAATAACACATATGTAAACCTCTTACATTTTATGAAGGCCCTTGGATCTTCGGGAGTGACTGGCTCTGAAGTCCCTCCAGGAATTCCCTCAGCTGTAAATGCTGCTGCACTGCTAGACACTGGATGCTATTTAGTTATTTAATATGTCAAATGTTTGTAAAGTCAGGTAGCCTACACCCATGATATGCTCAAGCCTTACTTGATTGAATTATGTTTTTATATTTAATTTTCAGCTGCTGCCATGGACTTTTAATGTCTGCAGGATTGCTCCTACATGAAAATTAAAATTAGGTTGAATAACAAACTGTTCTTCTAGTTTCACCTCTGATATTATAACAGTTGGGTAAGTTACTTGTATTACTAACTACAAATGACATCTTCAACAGTGTAATTAGATTAATGTAATAATGACTATCTTTAGAAATTATTGGTCTACTTATTACTAATTACTAAATCCCATGTCAACCTTAAACACTTGAACAATACAAGGAGAGACAAGAAACAGCACTTTTAATGCTTTCAAATAAACAATATACAATTGCATGAATTATTCTTGAATTGACCAAAGTGTGTAGAGGGAGAAGGTTACATTAAAAATATAACTTTTAAAAATGTATGTTAAATATCCTATACAGAATTGTTCTATAGTCTAATACAATTACATCAGATTTAATTTTAAATTACAGAAGAATTAAGAGTAATCCCTTTAATTAAATTACAGTATTTAGATTACTTGGTAATTAATTACACCCATCACTGTATAACAGTAATTAAAATGTAAACTTATAACTTATAAACAAAATAATGTTTGTACTCTCCATATGCTTGCAGAAGCTCATCCAGTTCTGCTGGTGAGAAATATGAAGACCTCTTTGTGTCTGGCGCTGTTGCCATGGTGACTCATAATATCTGTGCTCCATTGATAATGGCTTTTTATAGTTGTGGTGCTTAACTCAGAGTCAGTCAACTCAGAGTTGATTGAACTAACTCATTTCAGCTGTTCTGAAACCAAAAACTCAGAGTTTCCCATCTCAGGGTAAGTCAACTCAGAGTTCAAGTTTTAACTCAGAGTTGGTTGAACCTCCTTATTGAAACAGGCCCCTGGTCGCTACAGAAAACTCATTCCACTACAAAGAGCTCAGTCCACTACAGAGAGTTCAATTCGCGATCGCGAGAAAGCATGAATGAACACGCCATCCTTTTAAACCAGCTGGGCGGCCTCCAAATGGCTCTCAAGCGCCGCCTTAATGATGACTGACGTCCAACTCGGCCAATCACAGCAACCTGCGAGCAGAGATAGTGAGCTAGAAACAGAGAGAAGATAATGAGCACAACAACCAACACGTGCAAAGTACACTAACATGCACAGATCAATGAAAACAAAACACAAAACACGCGTGGAGCGTAACAGTGCCTAATAATAGAGCGGCCATGTAAAGTCCTTCACAGACTGCACAACTTTTTTTTTTTTCCTGTGACCAACTGGCTACAGGCTTCTCATAGACTAGCTTTTGTTTGACTATTAGAGGGCAGCCCTAGTAACAATAATCAAAATAAACTCAGGTACACACACTTCTTAGGAAACAAACACATTAAACAGTACAAGCATTGAAATAATAATGAGATCTGACAAAGAGCACCTGGAAATGAGGGCTATGTATACATAGAGAAGCCCTAGGAACTAGTTTACCTTACCTCATGTTTCGGCTCCGACTGTGATTAGCGTATGTGTGTTTCGTTCATGTGTCTTAGCTCTTGTAGTGTTTTTAGTGCTTTTATGATTTCCAACGCTGTTGTTTCAGGGTGGCACGGGGTGGACTGCTCCATTAACTGCCCCAGTGGCTCGTGGGGTCTGGGCTGTAACCTGACGTGTGCCTGCAGTAACGGAGGCGCGTGCGACGCTCTGGACGGGAGGTGCACCTGTACTCCGGGCTGGAGAGGAGACCGCTGTGATCAACACTGTCAGGTCTGCGATTCACAGAGAAATATCAAACCCTGTACTGTCTTAATGTTCAGTTACACATGCCTTTTATGTCACCTTATATTCTACTGCATTCATTATAATAATACTGAACCGGTGTTATATATTACCTCTCAATTATTTTCCATATTTTTGGCCTTAAGGCATCATTCCTTCAGTCTGACGAACAGTTATTTTAAAGTGCATTCTCATATACAATTTATTAAAATTTTTATCGTCAAATTCATGTGCAAAATCACTATTTTAGTTGAAAGAAGTGTCCCTCAATGACCTGATGGTGTGTGCAGGACGGGACGTATGGATTGGACTGTCGTGAGCGCTGTGACTGCAGTCATGCGGACGGGTGTCAGCCCTCAACGGGACACTGCCGCTGTCTGGCCGGCTGGACAGGTGAAGAATGTGTGCTAGACTTTCAGGATAACTTATATTTTTATCATTTGCTTTTTAAAAGATTACTGCTTTAAAAAATAATTCCCACCTCTGGCCTAAAGTCCCTGGGTCCGGATTCACAGAAATCTTCTTAAGAAAGAAAATTCTTAAGATAAGTTCGTAAGAAAGTTTTTTCTTGAGAAGGTTTTGGTCTGTTTGATTGTAAGGCTGAGGACTCATGAAGGTGGAGACCCCCTCTCCCACACATTCCTCTGGGTTGATCCCGACACCGACGGCATACTGATGATGTCAGCAGTGTTTCCTCAGGCCTGCTGCACTAGAATGATCTCCAGCGTCCTCTCATCGCCTAGCAACACACACTCACTCTCAAAGAGCTTTTGTCCATGTTTTGTCATGACTCTCTCCCACAGAGCTGCTTCACCCACTGAGCTTCAGACACACAGGACGACATGTTTAATCATTTGTCTTTGACAGCAGAGCTTGTTAAACACCGCCTGACGGTCAGTGGGCTCAGGGCTGTTCACAACAAGAAAGATAACTGTAACCATAACTATATTAACATCCATTCCAACGTTCTGTTTATTATTAGCATGCCCTGCGGTTTGTTCGTCTGTCGCTTTAAAAGTTTGAGCTCTTAAATGCAGGACGGATTCTGATTGGCTGTCAATGTTTTTATCGGTTAAGAGGAAAAATTCTTCTGAAAGTCATTCCAACAATATTGTTCCTCTGTGTCATTATCGTTATTGTTGTGATGAAGACATCTCTATTTTCATAAATTAGAATGATTGTAAAACTTTATAGTTATCATCCTTGGTGTGAACATGCCTTTAGACTGAAGTCATGTGACACTTCACAAACACTGAACCTGCACATTGGTAACTAGGTTCCTAAATCCTAAAACACAATGTAACATTAGAGTTCCATGAAAATAGTTTTTACTGTTATAAAAAAAACTGATTTGAGAGCACCAGCTGAGTTGGAAGAATAAACGTCTCAGGTCACGGATGTAACCATGGTTCCCTGAGAATAGGGAACTTGTGCTGTGTCCCATTGGGGTCGCTATTGGGAAATGCCTTTGGCGTGACCGGTGTCTGAAGTGGAAATCTAAACACGACAATGAACTTGACATTGGCAGGCGGCAGCCCATGAAGTCCCTACAGGTGAGAGTATAAAAGGGCTCTTGTACAATACGTCATCCACTTCTTGTCTGAAGGAGACGTGTGCAGGAATGTCGAAAGCATGGCAAAGGGACACAGTGTCTCGTTCCCTATTCTCAGGGAACCATGGTTATATGCGTAACCTGAGACGTTCCCTTTCAAAAGGGAACTCGCGCTGTGTCCTCTTGGGGTCGCTATGGGGAACGGAATACCCACGCTGCACTTCTGAAGGAACTAGTGCCCTATTGGCTGAGCTAATTCAAAGGACTGGACAAATGAGTCCTCATCCCAATGGTCAACACCAGCAGTCATAGACTGGAGCTTCTCAAGAACAGAGTTAGCATGTTAGTTATCCTCTGGAGCCCCAGAAAGCTGCTCAGGGTGATTGTTCTGGAACACTTCCCTGATATTCCCTCGCCTCTTTCTAAACTCACCTCGAGGGAGGGGGAGCATGAGAGGTGGCGCTCGCTTTCTGGTCTCGTCTCCGATCCTCCGACTGCGATGAGCCAGCCCCCTTCGTGGGCCGTGGCATGAGGCGTGGGCTTGGACCGGCGCAGCATGAAGGACTAAAGAGCGTGCCTTTGCCTCCCGAAACTTCCCGACCACCGTCTCAATGGATGTGCCAAAAAGCTCGGAAGGCGGAAGTATTTCTCCCTCTCCCCGATGTCAGCCAGGTTCACCCAGAGATGTTCCTCCGTTGCCACCATGGCTGCCATAGACCGATCAAGACTGTGTGGTGGGCGCCGGAGAACCAAATCTACAGTGCGGCACAGCTCCTCCACCACCTCAGGGGGGAGCCCCTGGCTCTGGTCCAGGTCCTTCTGGTTTCCACGGCAGGTCTAAACCGCAGGGCACAGGTGGATGTCCCGATTCCCTCAAGATAAGGGACAGACGAGAGCGAAGTTTCCTAAGAGGAAATGCATGCTCCTCACCCATACACATAACACACATATCGTGTCTGTCATCAGGTGTCAGAAAACGCTGACACGGATGAACACACATTCTAAAATTCGCAGTGCTAGTGCTGGACATATTATAAACTTGCCTTTTCAGAACGCACGTCCAAACACATGTTATCCTGAAGACAATAAGAGGATGACGTATTGCACAGGTGCGCTTTTATACTCTCCGTCTCACCTGTAGTGCCTTCACGTCGTGTTTAGATTTCCACTTCAGACACCGGTCACGCCAAAGGCATTCCCCCATAGCGACCCCAATGGGACGCAACTCGAGTTCCCTTTCGAGAGGGAACAAGAAAAGCATGTGATCGTTGTCTTCAGTGAATCTGAACAATCTCCCAAACTGCAGCGTCTGATCCAGGCGGCTGGTCTCGTCTCGCTCTCGCAGTACTTTGTGAGCCGGACAAACTTTCTAACCAGAATGCATTGCTTTTGTCAGGCACAGATTGCGTTAAGTCAAACTCACATAATCATTTAACAAAGCTATTGGTTCAACTGATTCAGAGCTACAGAAAGTTATGATTCTCCCATCACTACCTGTCAGTCATTATCATGAGCGTATATAAGCAGGAGTTTCAATGCCTCCATCACCTTCCTCTATTCCAAGCTACCTCTTTCTATTCAATCCCGTAGTCCGGACCCTTAATTAGCTCAGAGCTCGAGACCAGGACAGCAGGCCAAACTGTTTACCATCTTTCATTAGGACTGGATGGGCAGGTGAACTCGTGAACATCTCATAGTTCTCAGGACAAAATCATAGCCTTGAATGCTGTAAAAAATAGTTTCTAAATGGTTATCTGGGATTATAAAAGTAATGTTGTGTTTTTGTGAGTGTGTGTTGTGGGATCATCCAGTCAGCGTGTGTGTGTGTGTTTCTCACAGGCATTCACTGCGACAGCATGTGTGCTGAGGGCCGCTGGGGGCCGAACTGCTCCCTGTCCTGTAACTGCAAGAACGGGGCGTCCTGCTCCCCGGACGAGGGCGCGTGCGAGTGCGCGCCTGGATTCAGAGGAACCACCTGCCAGCGCAGTGAGTGCTCACACACACCACCTGCACTCTTAAAACGGATGTGTTAAAAACAACACAACCTGTGTTATATCTTAACACACCTGTGTGTCTAGTTAAGGACAACACATTTTGTGTTACTTTTAACTCAACCAGTGTGTTATTGTTCTTAACACAGTGAGTGTGTTAAAATATTTAACACACTAATGTGTCATAAATCACACAATTTGTGTCATAGATGTGCTATTTGTGACCAATTAAAACACTCTTAAAATGAATGTGTTAATACAACACAACCTGTGTTATATCTTAACACACCTGTGTGTCTAGTTAAGGACAACACATTTTGTGTTACTTTTAACTCAATCAGTGTGTTATTGCTCTTAACACAGAAGTGTGTTAAAACCTTTACACACTAATGTGTTATAGTTACACAACTTGTGTCAGATATGTGTCACATGTGACTGTAGTCGGTGTGTATTTGCCAGAGTTACTTCCTGTGTTTTTACAACTGAGTGTTTGGATGAACACTGACACGTATTGTTAACTTGTGTTTATGGAGTCCAGTGAAGTTTAATAAAGAGTTTGTTTAAACATTTGGATGGTTTAGACATCATGAATCTACATAGACGAGCTCTTATTGAGAATTAACAGAGGTTTAGATGTTGATGTTTCACTGAATGTTTTATTTGAAGTCACCAGAATCGTGATTAATGGCTCATTTATTTGAGCTCTTGACCCTTTACTCATCTTTTAGTTTTTCTCTTGCTTTAACTGTATTTTAATAAAATACATTTGTTATGGTGAGTGAAAAGATGATCAGATGTTTCTTGATGATGTTATAATCAGCAAGTGCAGATCTGATGAGGTTTATGAGTAAATGGATGGTGCACATTTATTTTATTTATGTGCTGTTTGTAATAACTATCTTGTGACACGACATCATGCTATCCAGCAGTGCAGAATAAAATGAATGTTTTCTGAAAATTTTAATCTGCAGCAGAAATTGGTCAAACACAGACCTCAAGAATCAGCGCATGAATCTCAACAATGGTGACAAACAAAAAGCTTCATGCCGCAATGCATGCTGGGAGTCATGGATGAGATTTGCACTATGGTGGCACCCAGCATGCATTGCGGCATGAAGCTTTTTGTTTGTCACCATTGTTGAGATTCATACGCTGATTCTTGATGTCTGTTTGATACCTTAGACTGTAAGATTCTGTACGAACTGTGTATTTATTAATTAATTTTGAGCTAATTGCATTATGCTAATCTTTAATGTATTACACTCACCTTTCAAATATTAAACTCTATCTGAGCTCTTGCTGAACAATCTGACATGTTCATGATGATAATATTATCATCTGAGCATATTTTTCTCATGATTATTTCAGCTGTTTCAAATGTGCAAATTAAATGCACATTTACAGCAATCAGAGAAAACTAATGTTAAAGAGTCAAGGGTCAAGAGCTCAGATAAAGCTGACGCTAATCACAATTCTGGTGACTTTAAATGAAACATTCAATGAATCATCAACACCAAAACCTGTTAATTCTCAATAAGAGCTTCTGTAGAGTCTGACAGAAATAAAGTCACTCTGGTTATTAATAACAAGTGAAAGCAGCATTTGAAAAAGACATTGAAAAAGAGGCATGATGTGATTGGCTGCAAAAAAACACCCGCTAATCTTTAAGTTTTCATGAATTAAGATTTAATTTATTTATTTGAATGTATTGCTTTATTTATTTTAGAGCATTTTATGGGATGCCATATAAAATATACCTATAATTTTTTCATAAACACAAACTCTCCTCCACCCAGTGCTATTCTGTTACATTTTAACACACATTGTGTGTTAAAAATCTACACAGCATGTGTCAAAATACCATCAACACATCTTGTGTGTTGTTTTTTAACACATCTCTTTTTAGAGTGTGTGTCTGTCCCATGACAACATGTCTGTTTTCTCATCCGCTCTGTTCTCCTGGTGTTTCCCAGTCTGTTCTCCGGGCTTCTTCGGCCACCGCTGTAGCCAGGCCTGTCCGCACTGCGTCCACAGCAAGGGCCCCTGTCATCATGTGACTGGCCAGTGTGACTGTCAGCCTGGCTTTAAAGGGGCGCTCTGCAACGAAGGCAAGAAAAGCCCCTCTCACTCACTGCTACAGTACAGCTGTTGGCCCCACTTTATATTAAGTGGTTTTAAGTTCTATGTACTTACATCTAAAAATAAGTACAATGTACTTATTGTGTTCATGCTGTGTGTCTTCTGCACAGCATTTATTCTTCAAGTTCTTTTTGTTTTCCATTCCCATTTTCCAGTGTGTGTTCTTATAGTCCTCTCACTGGGCCGTGGTACTGATGTCCTGCTCTGTCTGTCTGTCTGTCTGTCTGCAGTGTGTCCCAGTGGCCGGTTTGGCAAGAACTGCGCGTGGAGCTGCACCTGCACTCATAACGGCACCTGTAACCCTTTCGACGGCTCGTGTCAGTGTTACCCCGGCTGGATCGGCAGTGACTGCTCACAGCGTCAGTATTCTGTGCAATCTCACTAAATGCTCTTGATCAACTCTTAAAGCTCTTGCTCTATCAGACTGAGGCTCATGGTAGAAGATAGAATCACTTCTTTAAAGGATTAGTTCACTTCAGAATTAAAATTTCCTGATAATTTACTCACCCCCATGTCATCCAAGATGTTCATGTCTTTCTTTCTTCAGTAGAAAGGTTTTTGAGGAAAACATTCCAGTATTTTTCTCCATACAGTGACTTCAGTGGGGTCCAATGTGTTGAAGGTCCAAATTTCAGTTTCAATGCAGCTTCAAAGTCTCAACACGATCCCAGCCAAGGAATAAGAGTCTTGTCTAGCCAAACCATCAGTCATTTTCTAAAAAAATAAACATTTATATACTTTTAACCACAAATGCTCACAATAGTTTCCTCAAAAACCTTCATTTCTTTTCGACTGAAGAAAGAAAGTCATGAACATCATGGGTCATGGGTGAGTAAGTTATCAGGAAAATTTAATTCGGAAGTGAACTAATCCTTTTAGGCCATGATGCCGAAGAACTAGTGACAATGAAAGCCGACTGTGTTGTCGCCTCGTGTTTTGTGCGTCTGGGCTTAAAAGTTGCGCTTGAACTCACCGTAAAGACTTAGCCAATGGCCAGCTAGAGAAAATAACTCTCTATACCTGCAGGTGGCAGTAGTCTATATTCATCTTTAAAAATGGGAAACTGACACTAGGACTGTGGCAGCACACACACACACACACACACACACAGACACACACAAAACACACACACACACACACACACACACACATACACATGCACACACACACACTCACTTGGATATGTGGTGTACGGTCATTCTCCATAGGCATAATGGTTTTTCTAATGTACAAACTGTATAATCTATCCCCCTACACTAACACTAGCCCTACCCCTAAACCTTCCAATCACAGAAAACTTTTGGCATTTTTTTAATTTCAAAAAACACCATTTAGTATGTTTTAGTATGAGGACACAGATGTCGTCATAAACCATGTTTACGTTGTAACACCCATGCCATTATACACATTTGTGTCCTCATAAACCATATACAAGAACATACACACACTAACAGCAGGCCCTGACAGGAGGAGGACAGAGTAAAGGTACACAGGACCTACAATCTCCACACTTTTATTAGCCCCGGGTCCAGTGGACCCGAACATCCTGTGTGTAATATAAATGTGTAGGGGGGGTGTACAGTGTGTTTTCATTGAAAATGTGTTCTGATATATATTCCTCACAGAAAATGAGCCAAGGCCAATGAGTCTCAGTTTGAAAAAATAATTAATTGTATCATTTTTCTTTTGATAAAAAATGAAAACGGGTCCAACAGACCCGAACACCATACAAGGGTTAAGACTGCAAGGGAAGCTCGGCTTCCCCTATAATGTCAAAAAATTAATGGTCAAATATGTACTATTGTGTTAACATTTTATTGACTACAAATGCGTTAGAACACGTTCATCTCAAAGACGAGTTCATTCAGAATCAGCTACATATAGCAGGTCGGCTGACTCGATTTCCTTCTCATACATTCCCGTAGCGTCACAGTGCATTTCCCTGTTGAAGCCCAGTGTCCAGTGACTTCAGTGGGGCTTCTTTGAACTGTTTTTTTCAGTACTTCGAAACTAGACGGTCATTGGATAAATGCTGCGATTATGTCCCACCCACTGATGCTCAGCGTTTCTGGGGGTGAATGAGGAGTGGGCTGGCCTGGACTCCGGGCTTCTGTGTGATGATTGGAGGGTCTGTCGAAAGACTGCATCTCCTTTTGATTGACAGCGATTTTGTACTATAAAAATTCGCTGCCTCTGAAGCTATTCGAGCTCAGTCCCATTGCAGATTTTGCAACTCTAGTTGAAAGACAAACTGCTGCAACCTATTTCTTGGTATTTGCTTGTCGAAATTGCTAGCCAATTTCTTGAAAAGGAACGTAGGGCAGAATTTACGTATAAATAAATGGACAATTTTAAGATGTAGGCCGAAAATGAGCTTCCCCTCTTTGAAAGACCAGCAGCCACCACTGGACTGTGATATACAACCTGGAACATGCAAAAGCTGAGCTGTCAGACGGTCGACGACAGCCTAATGGTGGGCGATGTCCGACTGTCAGCTTGGTGTGTCTCGTCATTAATAGTTTTTGCTGTGCTTTTGGGGAATCTCCCAAAAAACATCCTGCCTGACTAACCGTGGTTCTTCAGAGTTCAGCGTAGTGATGCTGCTACAAAAGAAGATATTTTGAAATATGTCGGTAACCAAACAGTTGATGGACCCCATTGACTTCCATAGTATTTTTTTTTTCCTACTATGGAAGTCAATGGGGTCCATCAACTGTTTGGTTACCGACATTTTTCAAAATATCTTCTTTTGTGTTCAGCAGAAAAAAGAAATTCATACAGGTTTGAAACAACTTGAGGGAGAGTAAATGATGACAGAATTTTCATTTTTGGGCGAACTATCCCTTTAAGTCCCTTGCTGATCAGAAACCTAATGTCGGCCTGTAATAAAAGGAGGAGAGTGTGGATGTCTAGGCAATTTCTCTCATGTCAGCACAGTTCTGCAGCTGTCAGGCTTGAGTCTCGGGGTCAGGTGGGCTTGGTAGGAAAGCCTGATGTCTGGGTTGTTTCCCCTCTTCAAACAACTTCATTTGGGATTTGTAGCAGCTGTTGGGTCTCCAGCACTGATCTGATCTGATTTTGACCCTGAAGCAGGTGTTTGTTTTTTTACAATTTTTTTTTGCAGTGTAAAAAACTTTCCACATCTAGACAGAATAATTACATTCAGTTCCTTTTAATTTGCTCAGCTGAAGTAGCTGAACACTTAACTCTCATCTGTGGGTGGATCGTCCAGATAAAGACCTTCTGCTCAGTGACACTAGACACTAGTTTGGCTGATTTATCACTCAGGAGCATCAGAAACAGAGTTTTCCCAGTGCTTTGACCTCATTGAGGGTCTGTGGTCTCTTGCGCACCCTGCTGATCATACAGAGAAGCAGTAATGAAATACACATGATCTGATGATGTTAGATACACTACCGGTCAAAGGTTTAGACCAATTAAGGTTTTT
This sequence comes from Squalius cephalus, assembly GCF_949319135.1. NCBI lineage: Eukaryota > Metazoa > Chordata > Actinopteri > Cypriniformes > Leuciscidae > Squalius > Squalius cephalus. Next base: position 28,380,444 of record NC_137145.1, on the reverse strand, counting down.
AAATGCTCATCAAGGACACATTTATTTTATCAAAATACAGTAAAAACAGTAATATAATAGAAGAGCTGTCTTCTATTTCAATGTATTTTAATATTTATTCCTGTGATCAAAGCTGAATATTCAGCATCATTACTCCAGTCTTCAGTGTCACATGATCCTTCAGAAATCATTCTGATATATGATGATTTGATGCCCATTTATAACTTTACTATTTTTGTGGAAACCATGAATCATTTTTTCAGGATTCTTTGATAAATAGACTTATTTATTTAAGATGGAAATCTTTTGTAACAATATCTTTACTGTCACCCTTGATTCATTTAATGTGCCCTGGCTAAATAAATGTATTAATTTCTTTTTCTTTTCTTTTTTTTAATCTTAACTCAAGCTTTTGAATAGTAGTGCATTACGGTTTCTACAGAAATATGGAGCAGCACAACTGTTTTCAACATTGATAATAATCAGAAATGTTTCTTGAGCATCAAATCATCATATATCAGAGTGATTTGTGAAGGATCATGCGACTCTGAAGACTGGAGTAATGATGCTGAACATTCAGCTTTGATCACAGGAATACATTACACTTTACTAGATATTCACATAGAAAACAGCTCATTTAAATTGTAATAATATTTTACAATATCACTGATTTTACTGTATTTTTTATCAAATAAATGCAGCAACTTTTGACTGATAGTGTACAATCAAGCTTATTTCCCCAAAGTGATGAGTGCAAGAAAACATTTGTAATGGCAGTACATCAACAGATAAAAATCTCTCACAAACACAATCTATGGTCACACTTTACATTAGGTGTCCTTAACATCAAATGTACTTATTGTGTTCATATTGTATTTCATTGGATAAGGTTAGGACAAGTTTGGTGGCGTGGGTCGGTTTAAGGGTGGTTTACGGGGGAAGGGAAGAGTCAACACTGTACTTACAGAAATGAATTACAGCTGTAATTACATACAGGTATTTTTAAATATACACTACCAGTCAAAAGTTTTTGGATCGGTAAGATTTTTAATGTTTTTAAAAGAAGTCTCTTCTGCTCACCAAGGCTGCATTTATTTGATTAAAAATACAAAAAGAACAGTAATATTGTTGTTAAATATTATGACGATTTAAAATAACTGTTTTGTATTTTAATATATTTAAAAATGTAATTTATTCCTGTGATCAGGATTCTTTGATGAATAGAAAGTTCAAAAGAACAGCATTTATTTGAAATATAATCTTTTGTAACATTATAAATGTCTTTACTGTAACTTTTGATCAATTTAATTCATCCTTGATGAACAAAAGTATTGATTTCTTTTATTTCTTTCCCCCAAAAAATAAAAAATAAATCTTACTGACCCCAAACTTTTTAACGGTATTGTTTAATGTTACAAAAGCTTTAGATTTCAGATAAATGCTGTTCTCTTGAACTCTCTATTCATCAAAGAATCCTGAAATAAAAATGTAAATAAGTGTTTTCAACATTGATAATAATCAGAAATGTTTCTTGATCATCATATTATTCTGATTTCTGAAGGATCATGTGACACTGAAGACTGGAGTAATGATGCTGAACATTTAGATTTGATCACAAGGAATAAATTACACTTTACTGGATATTCACATAGAAAACAGATATTTTATATAGTAATAATATTTCACAGTATTACTGGTTTGTTGTATTTTTAATTAAATAAATGCAGCCTTGGTGAGCAGAAGAGACTTCTTTTAAAAACATTAAAAATCTTACCGATCCAACACTTTTGACTGGTAGTGTAGTACAATGTAAAAACATGTACACAATAAGTGCATCAATTGATTAATGGTTTTATAATTACAATTATTAATTCAGGAATCCTGACACAGCTGCAGGAGTGTGTGTGTATGTGTCTGGACAGCACTGCTGCAGGGGTGTGATGTGTGTGTGTGTGTGTGTGTTTGCCCGTAGCCTGTCCTCCGGGTCAGTGGGGTCCTAACTGCATCCACACCTGTAACTGCCACAACGGGGCGTTCTGCAGCGCTTACGACGGCGAGTGCAAGTGTACGGCCGGCTGGACGGGGCTCTACTGCACACAGCGTGAGTTCACCTCTCTCTCTCTCTCTCTCTCTCTCTCTCTCTCTGCAACCTGTGCGCTCACACGTCCCTCTCCTGCAGGCTGTCCGCTGGGCTTCTATGGGAAGGACTGTGTGCTGGTGTGTCAGTGTGAGAACGGCGCGGACTGCGATCACATCTCCGGTCACTGCACCTGCCGCACGGGCTTCATGGGACGCCACTGTCAACAGAGTGAGTAAAGACGTCGATATTCATAAGCACACTTTGATAAGCACTCGCACGAGTCGACATCTGATCCAGCGTTGTCCCACTGGCTTCCAGAGTGTCCCGCAGGAACGTATGGATACGGCTGCCGGCAAGTGTGTGACTGCCTCAATAACTCCACCTGTGATCACATGACTGGCACCTGCTACTGTAATCCCGGCTGGAAGGGCACTCGCTGTGACCAGGGTAACCTTACATTAGCACTCACGACCGCTGCCTTTTACACTTCACAAAGCTCACTAACAATCAGCAAACCATCAATTGGGTAAATCTCATTGTTTCCTAGTTTTTAGAATAGCAAAATAAGTTCAACTTCAGTAATAGATACAGATTAGTGGTGTGCTGAAATGATGAGGAAAAGTTTTTTTTGGTAACACTTTATTTTACAGTGTCATTGTTACACGTTACATGTAGTTACTGTAGTAATAACTATTATATTATATACTAATAACTATTATGCATAATTACATACAATCAACCCCAAACCAAACCCTCATCCTACTATATGTAGTTAATTATTATTACTCTGTGCTTAAATGTATAATTACAGTGTAATACTGACACCTCAAAATAAAGTGTAACCTTGTAATACAAATGTAAATTCATGTCCCAGTTACAATAAATGTTGTCACATTACAATTCTGTTCTGTGTTTCTGCATTAACTATGTAATGTTATATTAATTTAAACCAAGTTTAATCTCATTATGTTAGTGTTTTTAATCATTTTTACATTTATTCCAAAATAATAACTAAAGGCAGTAACACAATATTCAATATGATTCAATTATTTGTATAGCGCTTTTCACAATACACATCATTTCAAAGCAGCTTTACAGAAAATGCATGAGTCCACATTACAATTTAGAGTGATCTGATATCAGAGGAAACTCTGATTTCTATCTCAGATTTGTACATTTACAAATCACACAGTTAGATAATAATGTATTTATTGAAGGCAGAAACAATAAGCCCATTGAAGTAATGAATACTTGTTTGTTAACAAATGAATATGACATATTCATAGTCAACTTGTTCTCATCAGTGATCAAGCTCGGTAAACACTGTTCACAGACACGAAGATGTACTTTAACTTCACCAGGCTGATCGCTCACTAAAACCCTCAGTCATCATGTTTCAGGCCATTTCAAGTTTGATTTTATAATATTAAGTGTCTTAGTTGTTTACTTGCTTTTTAATTAGTCTTCCCATTAACAGCATGTGTAACAGCATTACAATTTCACATTTTGTAATATTAGCGTTGTTTTATCTTTGTAATATTTCTCATCCACTGTTTTACGCGTGCACTGCCTCCCTGAGGAAGCGGCCCTGACACAGATGCTCCAGTGTAGATGTTTCACAGCTACAGACGTCTGGATCCGTCACACATGAACACACACTCAGTGAAGCGTCATCTGTACGTGTGTGACACTGATGTGTCCTGTCTTTCTCAGCTGGTGTGATCATTGTAGGGAATCTCAACAGTTTGACGAGTGCCGCTCTGCCCGTGGACTCGTATCAGATCGGTGCCATTGCAGGAATCATCGTCCTGGTACTCCTCGTGCTCATCCTCCTCCTCCTCTTCATCATTTACCGGAAGAAACAGAAAGGCGAAGAATCCACCATGCCTGCGGTCACATACACACCCACCATGAGGGCCAACACCGAATACGCCATCACAGGTCAGTGTCACCAATGATGACTGTAATGATGAATCTGCTCAGTTGTCACTGGGGATACACAATATATCGGCCACCATATCGGTATCGGCCGAGATACGTTCATTTGTAATGTTATCATTATCGGCCGATATATTAAAGCAGATAAATACACTTCAGATGCACACTGTTCAACATGATGGTTTTGAATCGTTTGAAATATGATTGGAATCACTTCAGTAAAGGAAAATAAGGTAAACTATTTAACTGTATAAGTGCAGTTAACGTGCAGCGCAAGTCTGCCATTTTGGCTACATAAAATATCATGAGAACATTATAATTGTGTGTTTGGGACATTGGGACATGGATTTTAATGGTGAGACTTTTGTTTTTGTAATCAGGCTCTCAAAAATTATAAAAAAAACTCGGATTTAGATTTATTCGCCAATATATCGGTTATCGTCTTTGAAATATAAAGAATTATCTGTATCGGTTAAAAATGTTATATCGTTGCATCCCTAGTTGTCACATCATATTATGAATAACTGTCATAATTACATTGGTAATCATTCTTATGATTTACTGTATGTTGACTAAACTATGGCAGAACGGCCCACTTGCACTGAGCTTCGTGACGCACTTCTGTTTTCAAATATAGCTCGCTAGTTTTCAGTATATTTGAAGTGCTGTTAAAACGCACTTATTTTTAACTAAACGGCAGTTAAAATGAGTTTTAAAATCTGGATATGGACGGGAAAAGAGATATTCTGATGATCACTGTGTACAAAATTTTCCAAACTCAAAAGAACATGAAGTTTTAATCCAACCAATGCAGATCTGAGAAGCAGTAACTGGTAATCATTTGAAAAAAATCCAAAATATATTAATTGAACTTTTTTATAAGACTGAAATATAAGCACCAACATACAGAAGCAAATTCATGTTTAGTCAAATTCATTAATAAGTGTTATGTAATATGAAGAGCAAGTGAAAAACTCTGTTAATGAGAAGATTAGCACTGGACTGCTGCAGATTACAGGGAAATATATTTATTTATTATTCAGAAAGCACATTTGGAAAGAAAAAAGATATTTCAGGAACGCTTCAGCAGGTTCAGTATTATTGATGTTAACACAGAGAACACAGAGGTGTAGCTGACAGTGTGGTAACTGTGTCTGTTTCCAGAGTCGCTCCCGCAGACTGATGTTCTTCCCAACAGCAACTACTTCTCCAACCCCAGCTACCACACGCTGACCCAGTGCAGCAGCCCGCCGCTCATCAATAACCTGCCCTACGGAAAGGTGTTTTTAAGAGGCTCATTGCTTACTCTACTAACTGACTCTGTAATTGTTCAACTGCTCTTGAAATAAATGGGCTGCTTATACGGGTAGGGAACTTGTTCAAAAGATAATGCTATGCTAAATAGAGCTTTTCAGTCATGACGCCACTTTTTGGGCCATCCCAGAATGCTAATTCACTACAGATTCCCTTGCCTATGTGTTGTTAGAAGCAGTTTTTGAGTTATGAGTAAAATTAGGTGTGTATTTTTATACTAAATATGTAGGAAATGTCTGTTCAAAGAATGTTGACCACACGCACTTATTTTACTCATAAATCCAAAACGCCTTTCTAAAGAAAAATCATTGTAAATACCTGAGCTCACATATGGTTTGGGAGCACAAACTGACCAGCTCTGTACTGTAGATATCTAGGATTGAGGAATTATGTGGAATGTCATAGAAAGCTCTTGCTATAATTGTTGATTTTTGTCTTTCCTGACAGCCGAAGAACAATCAGTTGTTTGTGAACCTGAAGAACGCCGAGCCGAGGAAACGGCTTTCCCTGCTTGATCACACAGGAACTCTACCGGCCGACTGGAAGCAGGGCGGATCCTTCAATGAGCTCGGTGGGAACAGAACAGCCTAACATAATAATGCTCGGCAGCCCAGTGTTTACAGAACTTACAGGACTTTTTTATTTTCAAACTGCTTTACAATGACTCGTCCAGCATGGTCTTCGAACTGATATATGAGTTTTCATCCATGTGTGTTTCCTGAGCGCCACTAGCAGCTTTAGGGCCCTATTTTAACGAGCTGAAACGCAAGTATCAAACGCGAAACGCAAGTAACTTTGTGTGCAGATCTCGGGCGGTGTTGCTATTATACCGGCGGGATAAATGACTCTTGCGCCCGACGCAAATCTAGAATGGGTTGGTCTGAAGTAGCTTCATTATTCATAGGTGTGGTTTGGCCATAACGTGAAATAAACCAATCAGAGCGTCATCTCACATTCCCTTTAAGAGCAGGCGCGCTTGTTCCATGGCGGATTGCTATTATAACGGCGGATTTGCCAGACGCACGCCAGGAGCGGTTCACAGCCGAGGAGACCGGCGTTCTCGTCAGGGCCATAAAACACAGAGAAGTGACATTGGGGATGGAGAAACACACCCAAATTAGCTTCGGTTAAACAGGCGTATGATAATTTGGGTAAATGTGTAAGCTAGATTTATGCCTATTATTTCACATCTTCATGTACACAACAGTGATTTCAATCATGTGTGTTAATATTTTTCCTTGTAATTATGTATGGTTTGCAAAAAGGGGAACTGCTGTGTAGATGAGAGAAGCAAAGTGTATGCGCGTTGTGCACACGCTACATTATGGCCAAGCATGCGCCCTTAAAATAGCATATGAATAACATGCGCAATGCGCCTCTGACTTTAGACGAGGCTTTTTCTGGTCAGTGGCAGAATTGTTTTCTGAAACTGCAAAATAGCACCAGGGAACGTTTGCGCCGGAACACGCCTCCTCTTTTCGCTGAACCGCCCCCGGGAGCGCAAGTTCATTCCCTAATTTACCGACGTGCGTCTGTGGAGGGAAAAGTCTGCTGTGCGCGGGTGCAAAATAGGAATGATACATGCGTCGGTGTACAAAGGCAATTGCGCTGGGTGCAAGATAGGGCCCTAATTGTGTCATTTCAACATCTTCTAACACACTGCATCAGTGTCTTTAGCTCCATTCATAGCTGCTGTGAGCTTTGTCAACAAGAGGACCACATGATTTTGACTTCTTCTGTCTTTTCTTGATTCTCTCATTAGGAGCTTATGGAGTTGACAGGCGTTACATGGGAAAATCACTTCGAGGTAAGAGATCGCTTAGCAAGAAAGAGAGGAAAATTCTGACATCATTTGCTCATGTTGTTCCAAACCTGTATGCATTTCTTTCTTCTGTGGCACACAAAAGATGATATTTTGAAAAATGTCTTGGGCTTTTTTGGTCCATACTGCATACAATGAAAGTCAATGGGGTCCGATTGTATGCTCCAAAATATCTTCTATTGTGTTCCATATGCAGAAAGCAGGTCATACAGGTTAGGAACAACATGAGGGTGAGTAAATGATGAGAGAATGCTGATTTTTTTTAATATCCCTATAAACAGTATGACAATGTGAACAGATCTCTCTCTCTCTCTCTGTAGATCTTGTAAAGAGTGTGCCCTATCATGCCAGCTCCTGCTCTCTCAATAGTTCAGAGAACCCGTACGCCACCATCAAAGACCCTCCTCTGCTGCTGGCCAAGAGCTCTGAGTGCGGTTATGTGGAGATGAAGTCTCCCGCTCACAGAGATTCACCCTATGCTGAGATAAACGCCTCCAGCCCTGCCAGCAATAACGTCTACGAAGTCGGTAAGAGGATAATAAATCCAGAAATAGCAGAGACCTGCTCACTGTTTGTGTTATTCAAAGCTGACATAGTCACTGTAATAGAAATGAACTCGACTACTAATATTTTCTCAAATATGTTTCAATATTTAAAAGTTCTTATTTGTACTTGATACGATGTTGCTCCATGGGAGAAACGTCTCTCCTTGATGGGGCTACACATGGGAATCCACTCCATAAGAACAGTCTCAAGTAACTGTGCACAGGTGTAGTGTATGTCCAAGCCGAGCGGGAGTGACTCCTGTGCTTCTGCTGTGTTGAGTGAAGCCTGTTCCACTCGTGAGCAGCTGTTGTGTTCATGTCATGCCGGCTGGGGAACGTGTACATACATTATAATCGGGGTCAGCCCTGCGTCCAGATAAGGAAACCTGTTTAATAATGACACTTTCCAGCTGAAAGATCTGAGCTGAAGCACTGTTAGCCTATCATGGAAGAATCGGCCTGTCCACACATCTCTTAGGAAACCACACCACATCTCTCTCTTACCTCTGATCTTCTACTGACCGCTCGAGAAGCAGCTGAAGACACAGCTCCTCCATCAGCACTCGAACCACAACTCTAATCGCGGCCCGCTTCTGCTCCAGTGGCTGTGAAAGCTTACAAACAAACATGGCATAGAGGAACTACCAATGTTGTTGGCTGTTGTATGATAAAATGCTTGTGAAGTGTTAGTTTTTACACAGTTTTTGTTTTAGTCTAATTAAACAGTTTTGATTAAAAAAGCTACATCAATACAAGAAGAAAACGCTCCAAGATATTAACAATGTTTTCAAAGAAGAAAAAATCTTTAATGAATCTTCTTTCTTGCTAATCATTTTAGTTTCTTTGACTTACACGACAGAATGAAGCTGTTCACTATAGGAACTTGATGTTGGCAAACGACACTGCCCGGACAAAAAATAAAAGTCACTGTTTGGATTTAAATAGGCAAATGCTTAAGAGTCTATGATTGGATCATTATTGCAGCTCTGTCATGACAACTCTCGGGAGATTGGCATGGTAATAGAAATTGGCATGGTAATGAATATGGCAATGTTAATGTATTTGGTTTTGCTACGGCTTAACTTGCTACTGCCAGTACACTCACAGACATTGCCGTGAGCATGTAAGTCATGCTGTGCTGCTGCACATGTAACATACATGATTTAACCCCCAACAAAGCAGGAGACAAACATCTAATCAGATCATTTACAGGTTGTACAGCCAATGCCAATAAAGCTGTTATGCCACAGCTTGCTATACATTTGTAAAGCACTCTACACAGTTGCACAGGGTAATGGGAGAAATAGACAATACAAGTAATATGTACGTGATGTTGAGTGAAAAAACAACCATATATCTGCACAATGATGACATAGACAGGAATGGATAGGACAAAACACCCCCCCAAACAGGCAGATCTATCGCCAAGACATATCTACTGTCTTTTTTTTTGTAATGGGACTGCATGTCTACTATCTATGTGTGCCTGGGTTACCTTGCTGCCCGGCTTAACGCTAAAGTTTAACTGTTTGATTGTCATTTAGCGTGACTCAGACACACACACACACACACACACACACACACACACACACACACACACACACACACACACACACACACAAGCATCTGAATCAACCACACATTTAGCATAGCTAATGAAAACATTGCTCTTGGAAATAAATGAATTAAAGTTACACCTCTAAATATGGTGAACGCTGTTTAAAGCGCAAACTCTTATGTCACATTAACTGTTTTCATATCCATGCTAAACATTCATTTGCTGATTCTTGATGTCTGTGTGTGACTAAATATTCCAAGTTCTAAATGTTTTGTGCACAGTGTGTTTGAAAAAATATCTGATTACCACAGCAAAGTTTGGTCTCTAGTTATAAACTTACGACTTTGAGTAAAACATCCAATTTAAGGCAATCATTTTCCACGTTTTCTAATTACACTCAACTAATGACATTTTACAGTGTAAATATATTGTAAATGCATTTTTCAATAAATGAAAAGCGCCAATTCCTTATGTATTATTCAATATATTGTAATCTATAACACATTATATTAACACAATATATTATTGCATATATTTTTCAGTATTTTTACACCATATAATATATTGATCATGAATATATGGAAATATGTTTTTGTTCCATAAGGGTGTAGCTTTTCATTTCAAAAATCATAACCATATTTCAGGATGGCAATGCCTAGATTCATCAGGCTCAGACTGTGAAGGAATGGTTGAGAGGAGCGAGAAGAATCATTTTCACCTCTGAGTCCAGATCTTAAACTCACTGACAGTGTTTGCTGGAGGAGACTCTACAGAGTGCTGGACTCTTGCATTGACAATACCAGATCTTGAGCAAACATTGATACACCTCAGTTTTATTGATAATGAAATAATAACATTTATTTATTATTAACAAACTCACTGTTTGGGCCCATCATTGTCCTAGGCATGTTAAAGTCTTTAATTATTGAAACTGCGTGTATCTCATCTACACTCTTATTTTCTAGTTTGCATCAGTATTTTGTCTCGATGCGAACGAGAGCTGTGAATCCTGTCATGCACTAACATGTGCCAGCAGTGTTCGGCTGATCCGCGCCACTTCTGCATGTCCATCGACTGCATAAACCGACACGTATTAATCATGAGACAGTATTCTAGTGTTCTCCCATATCCCATCTGCATCTCTGGTGGCTGAGCTCCTCTGATATTAAATGATATTAAATGTAGCACTATTATTGCTTTATCATCTTTTCAATAGTTTAATAGTTTTTAACTGTTTTTTTGTATCACCGCGTTTGAAGCCACTGGTTTTCCCATAGTGGGACTCGACTTTCCTGTGGAAACTGTTGAGTTTTTGTCACAACTGATTCCTGGTATTGATAAATAATTAGTCAGATAAAAATATATAACCTCAAGTGCCATGCACATAAGACACGTGCTCATTATTGCTAACAGTTTGAACCTGTTTTCTTCCCTTTCCAGAGCCGACCATCAGTTCTGTTCTCACGCTCTCCAACAACAACTGCAACGGGCCGTTTTGTCAAGATCCATACGACCTCCCAAAGAACAGCCACATCCCGTGCCATTACGACCTCCTGCCCACGAGAGACAGCAGCCCGTCGCCCCACGAGGACACGGACCGCAAATAACGCTCACAGAAACCGGCGTCCTCCACTGTCTCTGCTGTCAGTCATCATTATAAAAGCTCTTCTGGCTTTCACATTTGAATAGTTCTCGTCAAAACTATTTTTCAAGTACCTGTCCTGTGGAGAACAAGAGGGCGAGTGTTTCAGCAAACATTCCCGATATTCAGCTCGACATATAAACAACTCATTCCATTCATTAATAACAACATGTCACAGAAATACAAGACAATCCTCAATGTTTCTGATACAAGATGTCAGAATTTTCCCTATGACAGTTTTCTGTTTCTTTCATTAGGATATTTAGTATATTAATACTGTTTATTGAGACCAGACTGTCAGCTCAATGTGTCTGTTGATAATAAATTTTTTTTGTCCGAAAGTATTTCAGGTTTACCAAAGGTTGACGTGCCCTGATAAAGCACTGAGAAAGCGTGTTGTATTTATATTGACAGCTGCCCATTAAATAGAGCCTAGTTTAAAGTCACAAGTTTCAACATTTTTTAGCTTGCGCCTTTTGATTTTAGTTCTATAAATCATTATCACTGAAATGAAGGACAAATACTTTATAGTGTTTAGTACTTTATAGTTTTTAAAGTAAAGCTAAAGCTGGACTTTTGCGAAGAAAGACAAATCTTAAAGATGATGTGATGGGGTGAGTTTGATATGAATAAATCTTTGGAGTATTTAGGACAAACATTCATACGTGTAATGAGTCTTAAAGCACTCTGAGCCTGAACTTTAACTGTATAAAACTGTACATAGTACCAATTCGTCTATGAATTGCATTTATTTGCTATAAAAATTTAACATATTCCTAAATTCCTTTATAACTTGACCAATATTGTTCAAACCTGGACATGCAGTGAAGACCTCAGTATACTGTGTTTTCAATAGATTTTTTTTATTTCAGTTTACTAAATATGCCACACAATGAAATGATTAATAATACTGATTCCAAAAACAGCTGAGTGTGTATGAGTGTGTGCTGTATGTATCTTAAAACTGTATCTTTGTTTTGCATTTCTCCTGATTTTTTTTAATAAATGCACAAAGCTGCTCAGTGTGTGATTTTTCCCTTCCCAAAGAGCATATCCTTTATATGAGAATATATCAAAAACATGTTCTTTCTAAAAAAGATTTTGCTGAAATATCCTGGATATGCAATTGTGATACAATAAAATGACGAATTGTCAAGTTGATATAGTTAGGCGAGCTTAAAGGGGGGGTACAATGGTGTTTCATGTATTCAGAGTTGTTTACAGTGTTAAAGAGATGGATTCTCATGCTTAACATGGCCAAAGTTTTTAAAAAATATTTTGGACGAATAACGGAGAATTTCTGTGCCGAAAATCTTACTTCCGGGTTGGTACAAGTTTCAGCTGGTTTTTTTTCGACCGTGGATCTAATGACATAGACCAGAGTGGAACTCCTTATATGAGCATTTCTCCCGGAAAAGCGCGGCCGCGCACACGTCGACCAGAGGAGAGCGAGACCGCGCACATCAACGCGCTTCAACAGGAAATCATCGGCAGCGCTGCAGTGCATAGTGTCTCCAAAGTGTGTTTTTGGATGTGAGGGAAAGCTTCCCAAAGAACCCAGCGTTAGGAACAGTGGATGCAGAAACGAGTTGTGTAGACTGTTTGTTCCCTGCATTTCGACGATGAATGTTTTATAAACAAAGCCCAGATCGACGGATTCTCTCTATGGCTCTGGCTTCGCCCACACGGCCCGCCTCCAGACGCTCGGTTTTTTGCGGAAAGACTCGGTACAGCCTATCTTTAAACTAAAGAAACTAATAAAACTAAAGACTTTTTGGAGATATGAAGGATGCAATACTACTCTATAGGTACTCAAGATTAACAGGAGATTGAGTGAAAATGAGCATTTCACCCCCCCTTTAAAGTTATAAATAATTCTTTGTTCTATCATTGATTTCAAGTAAGATCACAGTGAACATGTTTCAGACAAACCAGTTTCAGTCAATCACTGAATACACACAGCAAAAACTGTGTTGAATAAACTCTCCAGGGAGTTTACATGGCTCCACACTCAAGAATGTAACCGTGGTAAAATATGAGTGTTAAAGTTAATGAGATAATTAAGTGATTAATTGAGTGAAGATTGAGCATTATTGAAGACAGCTGATGTTAACAATAACAAGCAGAATCACTGAAGGAGAAAATCAAAATGTATATGTCATCATTATGGTGATCAGTGTTTGCTTTAGTTGGGCTCATGACCCTTAAGTTATTAACATTAGATTTAGTTTGACTGCTGAACTGAGTTATGGCAGCCAGATGAACAAAGACAAAAGGTGATCTGGTGGTGTTGGTTGTGTTTTGATGTAATCTCATAATCATAATCTCAGCACTGTGATTCTACAGCATAAGATCAAGTTTTTCAAAATAATCCAAAGGATTTCTTAAAAGTTGTTCTGAAAAAAAAAAAAAGTTCTACAAGTCTTTCATGCAGGCACACACAGACATCAAGATTCAGCGTATGAATCTCAGCAATGGCGACAAACACACATTTCGAGAGAAACAGATCAACTCTGAATATTAGAAAACAAGCGACTTAAAAGTCACATTAAAACAGCAGAAATAAAAGAAAATATTAAGAATAAAGGAAATTACTAAAACAATTCAGATCCTAATTTATTCCTACCGCAGTGCATGATGGGAGCCATGAATGAGCTTTGATTTGTGGACACTGCACTGCAACATGCTTTATAACTGTCCCCATTGCTGAGATTCACAGGATGATTCTTGATGACTGTGTGTCTTAATAAAAAAAACTTTTTTCAAAGGTTTTGTATCAGAAGAAAGTTTAAGAAATCCTTTGGATTACATTGAAAATGCTAAAAATATGATGCTGCACAAGGACAGTGCTGCTATAATCAATGAAGTAAACCTAAAACCTCAGAGATTAGGCTCCAAAATGAGATCAGTGATAAAGTCTTTGATAAATCTGTTTAAATTCTACGTGGAGACATTTGTCTGTCTTAAAACAACTATAAAACATTGTCCAATGCATCTGCAAAAACATAATTAGTCATTATAACATGTACAACATTACATTAACATTATTTTTATTGCAAAATGAAGCTGTGTATTTATTTCTGATTTCCTGAACAATTTGGCTTCATTATTATGATGTAAATGATCTTTGAAAAGTTTGAAAAAAAACATGTTATGAATGTAAAGTTACTTTGTCTTGAGATGACCAGACAATTACGGTAGTGTGTGTTGAGTGGTGTTTATATTTGTTCAAGCTTGACAACCTTATTTCCTGTTTGATTACTTTCTAATATATATTTCTAATTACAAATAAGTATAAAGATTACATTGTTAAAAGTGATGCTTATAAGATGCATACATTTGAAACTGCTGAGTCTGAAGGGTTTTATTATATCACCCTCCAGGTACACGGCACTCAGCGTACTGTCATTCTAAAGAAGAAAACAAATCATTCATCATAATTTGCCTGCCTTATATGTGTGTGTGTGTATATGTATATATAATCTCTCTCTCTTTTTTTTTTTTTATATTAATATTTGTTGTTTTTCAGACCAGCTGCTATAGAAGAAAAACTGAAATCTGAGTGCAGAGACGAGTGAAGAAGAAAGTATAAGTATGGTTTAATCTCATATCAACTCTGTTATAGAGATTTATGAATCAGGCCCATTGAAAGGTGATTGACAGTTAGGAAAATGTTAGCAACGTGTCCATTTCAGTGTCTAATTTGTGCTTCCTTTGAGTCATTCATGTAAAAATCTGTTTATTTAATTGTTTTTTTTAGCAAAACTGCAAGTCACTTGTCCTAGTTGTCCTAGCATACAATATTTTGCACAACTTCAAATTCCCTTAAATCTCTGCAACAGAGGTGAAGAGCGTGCATGTTAGCATGACCACAATAGACACGTTCATAGGAAATAAACCACAATTATCAATATACAACATACCCTCTAATACTCACAGGTTGCTTTATTGCTGCAAATAACTATTTCAGTGAGTTTTTGATTGAACTTTGCTTGCTGTAAGTTGTGTTGGGCTTCTTCTAATCTCATGTTCAGTGTAACTCATAGAGTTCTGTATAGTGACGACAGACACACTCATGTCCAGCTTGATGAGGATATAGCCAAAGCTTTGAAAGGTAAACTGAGAAGTCAATGGAATTCTAATGCATTTCTATACAAATTATTATACATCTATTCAAACATGGATACAAAAATGTTAATCATTGGTTAATTTTATATAAGTTCTTCTTCCCTTTCACAGATCCTGTGATAAAGCAGTCTTCACACACTACAGTGTCTGAACCACAAGCCCTCAGTTGTGGAAAATGAGTCGTACTCAAAGAAGTGATCGTCCACGTGAAGATGAAGATGTGACACCCCCTACTCTTCTGTTTCTTTGGTTCAGCCGTTTGTAGGCCTGAGTTTGTACATAATGCATTATTCACTTCTGCACATTGTTTTTCCGTAACTTTTATTTTTATTTTTTCAGAAAATTGCATTGTGATGTTTATTTATTTAGTGATGTAATAGTGTACTCTTCAGTAATACAGGTATATCTGAAAAGTTCTACAATTTTTTTTTATAAATATAGCTCTGCCATAGCATTTCACTGATCTTTGTTATAATGTATTTTGTTCGAGAGATTATATATGCGGTGGTACTTTTTTGATGTACTCTTATTTTGCAATGTACACAACAAGATACTATATTAAAGTTTTCTTGATTTCAAAGTGTGTGTATGTCTTAACATTTATATTTGATTATTTTTGCACTTTTAATATACCATTTTAAAATTAAGCTTCAAATAACTGTAGTTTAAGACATGAAGTATATTTTTAATGAAATGTAAAGAAATACACTTAAATGCACTTGAAGTGGTTCCATTCTAGTACAATTTAATATATTAAAATATAGTGCAAATAGCTTAAAATTGATCTTAAGCATATCTTGAAATACACTTAATACACTTGAAGTTGTTTGAAAATAATACATTTAATACGCACTTAGTATAGTACAATTTAAATATATTTCTTTTTCACCTGGGTATATTGCTAGTATGTTTTGAAGACACTCATAATGAATTTGTAATGCAAATTACAAATTCATGTAATTTGCACAATAAAATTCATGTAATTTGCACAATAAAATTGTAACTTTACACAATAAAGTACACTTTAATATCACTAATCAAGCATGTAATTAGTCCCTACACAGGCATATACTTAAAGTATACTAAGTATACATAAAGTTGTTCCAATTTAGTACATAGTATACTAAATACACTTAAAGTTATGCTTTACTGTATAAAATGGAGCTTTCCTGGAGCTCAAACAGTCGAGCGCTGGTGCTTGCAACACCAAGGTCAAGGGTTCAAATCCCAGGGAAAGCAAGAACTGATAAGAATGTAAATGTGTACTTGAAATGCAATGTAAGTCGCTTTGGATAAAAGCGTCTGCCAAATGCATAAATGTGAATGTAAAATTAGTTGTTTCAAAATAGCACACTTCAAGTTAACTAATCATTAACACACTTGAAGTATGATAATTAGTCTGGCTGCAAGTATACTTAGCTTTTTTTTTTTTCACCAGGGAAAGAACAAGTTTAAAAAGAGTTTGAAGTTGAAATAGCGTTCAAAGAAAGGACTGATATCCTTCTGTAGCCAGCGTGGCGATGTGGATCAGCCGTCTGTGAGGAGGACTGCCATGATCCAGGAGACTGGAGGATCAGAGATCTCTCACTATACAGTGTGATGAAAAAGAATCACTCTACAGTGTGCACTAAGAAATGCCACTACAAAGAACATGTAAAAGAAGCACAAATATATGTTATAAGGACAAAGACGGAGAAGAGGACATATGAAACTTTAAATATAGAATATAAAGACACAATTGTTGAGGGTGTGTCTGTGGTCAAGAGGCTGGAAGAAGAACTGAAAGAATTAGAGAGAGAAAATAAAGCAGGTGAATGAAGCTTTTCACTGTGTGGAAACTCTGGAGATGATCGCACTCAACACTGATTCTCTGTTCACACTTCAGCACAGTGATTTTCTGACTGAGAAGCTAAAGGAAATAAATGAGCCTGAAAAAGCTAAAATACTGGAAAACATCAAGAAGAGACTCAACATAAACACAAATCATGCCTCAGCTTCTCAAACACTGATGAAACTCTGAATCCTTAATAAGATCCTGAAAATGTTTCTGCTTCTTTCAAAAACATGTCCTTGATATAAAGCTATATCATCATTGATTATAAATGAATTTGATTATTTTATGAATCTAACATTTTCTATCATCACACTATATGCTACATTACATTATGTAAAATACTATCGTGATACTAAACACAATCCACAATATTGTTATTTATCATAAAATGATGTGCATGCAAGTGGCTGTTTAGGGACTGATAGGAATTGTATTATTAAGCACTGCCATCTAGAGGCCATATGAGACTGTCCTGCAGTCACGAAAGCTTTGCTTTAATCTGGACTCTGCAGGTTTTGGCCTCACACATTGCTTCCATAGACAGTATGGAGTCAATAGGATGCTAACAGCAGGTGATGGTCTGATAGCCAATGGCGGCGCCCGGGGAAGCTTCAACATAATATGAAACGCTGCCCCCCTGATTGCTTCATGGAGATCCTCTGGCCGCCATGCAGACCAGATACAATGACGATAAAAACAGAATAAGATAAATGGAAAGATTCAAAGTCAAGCTCCACTTGGCAACAGGAACAGGAAATTACATCACCAGAAAAAAAAGAAAAAAAAAGGACTCAAATCAATGTATCAATAAACAACATAAACTTCTAAAAAGCTCACAGTCGTGGTTAAATTAATGTAAACAAATATAGTGGAATCAGACTTTTTTATGCTACATGAAGGTTCCCTTTGTAAAAGGTTTCTAAATTTGTTTGTTAATGGCTAAAGTAATTTACAAATGCATTATTAATCGTTAATAAACAGTTACAAGTACAACGCATGAATAAAATGGGTGACTTTGATGCAATTCCTGCCAAATAGTGAGCCATTTTTAACTCACATGTTAAAAATGCTTAATAAATGTATTTATTCACACTCATTTAACTCAAAACCAGATTGATTGACTTCACGATGCAGCAAAAATAGTGAGATTGAATTAATGAATGAATGAAGCGTTTCTATAGCGCTTTCATATACGTACCACTGTACACCCAAAGCGCTTTACACTCATATCAGGGAATCTCTCCTCAGTCATCACCAGTGTGCAGCATCTGCTTGGATGATGCGACGGCAGCCACAGTACAACGGCGCCAGTGCTCTCACCACACACCAGCTATAGGTGGAGACAGTGCTCTCGACACACACCAGCTATAGGTGGAACCAGTGCTCTCGACACACACCAGCTATAGGTGGAACCAGTGCTCTCGACACACACCAGCTATAGGTGGAACCAGTGCTCTCGACACACACCAGCTATAGGTGGAACCAGTGCTCTCGACACACACCAGCTATAGGTGGAGCCAGTGCTCTCACCACACACCAGCTATAGGTGGAACCAGTGCTCTCACCACACACCAGCTATAGGTGGAGCCAGTGCGCTCACCACACACCAGCTATAGGTGGAGACAGAGCTCTCACCACACACCAGCTATAGGTGGAACCAGTGCTCTCGACACACACCAGCTATAGGTGGAGCCAGTGCTCTCACCACACACCAGCTATAGGTGGAACCAGTGCTCTCACCACACACCAGCTATAGGTGGAACCAGTGCTCTCACCACACACCAGCTATAGGTGGAGCCAGTGCGCTCACCACACACCAGCTATAGGTGGAGACAGTGCTCTCACCACACGCCAGCTATAGGTGGAGACAGTGCTCTCACCACACGCCAGCTATAGGTGGAGCCAGTGCTCTCACCACACACCAGCTATAGGTGGAGACAGTGCTCTCACCACACACCAGCTATTGTTGGAGACAGTGCTCTCACCACACACCAGCTATTGTTGGAGACAGTGCTCTCACCACACACCAGCTATTGTTGGAGACAGTGCACTCACCACACACCAGCTATAGGTGGAGCCAGTGCTCTCACCACACACCAGCTATAGGTGGAGCCAGTGCGCTCACCACACACCAGCTATATGTGGAGACAGAGCGCTCGCCACACACACACCAGCTATAGGTGGAGCCAGTGCGCTCACCACACACCAGCTATAGGTGGAGACAGTGCTCTCACCACACACCAGCTATAGGTGGAGACAGTGCTCTCACCACACACCAGCTATAGGTGGAGACAGAGCGCTCGCCACACACACACCAGCTATAGGTGGAGCCAGTGCTCTCACCACACACTAGCTATAGGTGGAGCCAGTGCTTTCGACACACACCAGATATAGGTGGAGCCAGTGCTCTCGCCACACGCCAGCTATAGGTGGAGACAGTGCTCTCGCCACACACCAGCTATAGGTGGAGCCAGTGCTATCGCCACACACCATGTATAGGTGGAGACAGTACTCTCGCCACACGCCAGCTATAGGTGGAGACAGTGCTCTCACCACACACCAGCTATAGGTGGAGCCAGTGCTATCGCCACACACCATGTATAGGTGGAGACAGTACTCTCGCCACACACCAGCTATAGGTGGAGACAGAGCGCTCGCCACACACCAGCTATAGGTGGAGACAGTGCTCTCGCCACACACCAGCTATAGGTGGAGCCAGTGCTATCGCCACACACCATGTATAGGTGGAGACAGTACTCTCGCCACACGCCAGCTATAGGTGGAGACAGTGCTCTCACCACACACCAGCTATAGGTGGAGCCAGTGCTATCGCCACACACCATGTATAGGTGGAGACAGTACTCTCGCCACACACCAGCTATAGGTGGAGACAGAGCGCTCGCCACACACCAGCTATAGGTGGAGACAGTGCTCTCGCCACACACCAGCTATAGGTGGAGCCAGTGCTCTCACCACACACCAGCTATAGGTGGAGCCAGTGCGCTCACCACACACCAGCTATAGGTGGAGCCAGTGCTCTCACCACACACTAGCTATAGGTGGAGCCAGTGCTCTCACCACACACCAGCTATAGGTGGAGCCAGTGCTTTCGACACACACCAGATATAGGTGGAGCCAGTGCTCTCGCCACACGCCAGCTATAGGTGGAGACAGTGCTCTCACCACACACCAGCTATAGGTGGAGACAGAGCGCTCGCCACACACCAGCTATAGGTGGAGACAGTGCTCTCGCCACACACCAGCTATAGGTGGAGCCAGTGCTATCGCCACACACCATGTATAGGTGGAGACAGTACTCTCGCCACACGCCAGCTATAGGTGGAGACAGTGCTCTCACCACACACCAGCTATAGGTGGAGACAGAGCGCTCGCCACACACCAGCTATAGGTGGAGACAGTGCTCTCGCCACACACCAGCTATAGGTGGAGCCAGTGCTCTCACCACACACCAGCTATAGGTGGAGCCAGTGCGCTCACCACACACCAGCTATAGGTGGAGCCAGTGCTCTCACCACACACTAGCTATAGGTGGAGCCAGTGCTCTCACCACACACCAGCTATAGGTGGAGCCAGTGCTCTCACCACACACCAGCTATAGGTGGAGACAGTGCTCTCACCACACACCAGCTATAGGTGGAGACAGTGCTCTCACCACACACCAGCTATAGGTGGAGACAGAGCGCTCGCCACACACACACCAGCTATAGGTGGAGCCAGTGCTCTCAGCACACACTAGCTATAGGTGGAGCCAGTGCTTTCGACACACACCAGATATAGGTGGAGCCAGTGCTCTCGCCACACGTCAGCTATAGGTTGAGACAGTGCTCTCACCACACACCAGCTATAGGTGGAGACAGAGCGCTCGCCACACACCAGCTATAGGTGGAGACGGTGCTCTCGCCACACACCAGCTATAGGTGGAGCCAGTGCTCTCGCCACACACCATGTATAGGTGGAGACAGTACTCTCGCCACATGCCAGCTATAGGTGGAGACAGTGCTCTCGACACACACCAGCTATAGGTGAAGCCAGTGCACTTACCACACACCAGCTATTTGTGGAGCCAGTGCTCTTGCCACACACCATGTATAGGTGGAGACAGTGCTCTAGACACACATTAGCTATAGGTGGAGACAGTGCTCTCGACACACATTAGCTATAGGTGGAGCCAGTGCTCTCGCCACACGCCAGCTATAGGTGGAGACAGTGCTGTCACCACACACCAGCTATAGGTGGAGCCAGTGCTCTTGCCACACGCCAGCTATAGGTGGAGACAGTGCTTTTGCCACACACCAGCTATAGGTGGAGCCAGTGCTCTAGCCACACACCATGTATAAGTGGAGACAAAGCGCTCACCACACACCAGCTATAGGTGGAGACAGTGCTCTCGCCACACACCAGCTATAGGTGGAGCCAGTGCGCTCGCCACACACCAGCTATAGGTGGAGCCAGTGCTCTCGCCACACACCAGCTATTGTTGGAGACAGTGCTCTTGCCACACACCAGCTATAGGTGGAGACAGTGCGCTCGCCACACACCAGCTATAGGTGGAGACAGTGCTCTCGACACACACTAGCTATAGGTGGAGCCAGCGCTCTTGACACACACCAGCTATAGGTGGAGACAGTGCTTTCGCCACACACCAGCTATAGGTGGAGCCAGTGCTCTCGCCACACACCAGCTATAGGTGGAGCCAGTGCTCTCGCCACACACCAGCTATAGGTGGAACCAGTGCTCTCGCCACACACCAGCTATAGGTGGAGCCTGTGCTCTCACCACACACCATGTATAGGTGGAGACAGTGCTCTCGACACACACCAGCTATAGGTGGAGCCGGCGCTCTCGACACACACCAGCTATAGGTGGAGATAGTGCTCTCGCCACACACCAGCTATAGGTGGAGCCAGTCCCCTGTCACACACCAGCTATAGGTGGAGACAGTGCTGTCACCACACACCAGCTATAGGTGGAGCCAGTGCTCTTGCCACACACCAGCTATAGGTGGAGACAGTGCTCTAGCCACACACCATGTATAGGTCAAGACAGTACTCTCGCCACACACCAGCTATAGGTGGAGCCAGTGCGCTTGCCACACACCAGCTATTGTTGGAGACAGTGCTCTCGCCACACGCCAGCTATAGGTGGAGCCAGTGCTCTTGCCACACACCAGCTATAGGTGGAGACGGTGCTCTCGACACACACTAGCTATAGGTGGAGCCAGCGCTCTTGACACACACCAGCTATAGGTGGAGACAGTGCTCTCGCCACACGCCAGCTATAGGTGGAGCCAGTGCTCTTGCCACACACCAGCTATAGGTGGAGACAGTGCTCTTGCCACACGCCAGCTATAGGTGGAGCCAGTGCTCTTGCCACACACCAGCTATAGGTGGAGCCAGTGCACTCGCCACACACCAGCTATTGTTGGAGACAGTGCTCTAGCCACACACCAGCTATAGGTGGAGACAGTGCGCTCGCCACACACCAGCTATAGGTGGAGACAGTGCTCTCGACACACACTAGCTATAGGTGGAGCCAGCGCTCTTGACACACACCAGCTATAGGTGGAGACAGTGCTTTTGCCACACACCAGCTATAGGTGGAGACAGTGCTCTCGCCACACACCAGCTATAGGTGAAGACAGTGCTGTCGCCACACACCAGCTATAGGTGGAGCCAGTCCCCTGTCACACACCAGCTATAGGTGGAGACAGTGCTGTCACCACACACCAGCTATAGGTGGAGCCAGTGCTCTCGCCACACACCAGCTATAGGTGGAGCAAGTGCGCTTGCCACACACCAGCTATTGTTGGAGACAGTGCTCTCGCCACACGCCAGCTATAGGTGGAGCCAGTGCTCTCGACACACACTAGCTATAGGTGGAGCCAGCGCTCTTGACACACACCAGCTATTGTTGGAGACAATGCTCTCGCCACACACCAGCTATTGTTGGAGACAGTGCTCTCACCACACGCCAGCTATAGGTGGAGACAGTGCTCTTGCCACACACCAGCTATAGGTGGAGACGGTGCTCTGGCCACACGCCAGCTATAGGTGGAGCCAGTGCTCTTGCCACACACCAGCTATAGGTGGAGACAGTGCTCTCGCCACACGCCAGCTATAGGTGGAGCCAGTGCTCTTGCCACACACCAGCTATAGGTGGAGCCAGTGCACTCGCCAAACACCAGCTATAGGTGGAGACAGTGCACTCGCCACACACCAGCTATTGTGGGAGACAGTGCTCTCGCCACACACCAGCTATAGGTGGAGACAGTGCGCTCGCCACACACCAGCTATAGGTGGAGACAGTGCTCTCGACACACACTAGCTATAGGTGGAGCCAGCGCTCTTGACACACACCAGCTATAGGTGGAGACAGTGCTTTTGCCACACACCAGCTATAGGTGGAGACAGTGCTCTCGCCACACACCAGCTATAGGTGAAGACAGTGCTGTCGCCACACACCAGCTATAGGTGGAGCCAGTGCTTTTGCCACACACCAGCTATAGGTGGAGACAGTGCTCTAGCCAAACACCATGTATAGGTCAAGACAGTGCTCTCGCCACACACCAGCTATAGGTGGAGCCAGTGCGCTCGCCACACACCAGCTATTGTTGGAGACAGTGCTCTCGCCACACGCCAGCTATAGGTGGAGCCAGTGCTCTTGACACACACCAGCTATAGGTGGAGACAGTGCTTTTGCCACACACCAGCTATAGGTGGAGACAGTGCTCTCGACACACACTAGCTATAGGTGGAGCCAGTGCTCTTGACACACACCAGCTATAGGTGGAGACAGTGCTTTTGCCACACACCAGCTATAGGTGGAGACAGTGCTCTCGCCACACACCAGCTATAGGTGAAGACAGTGCTGTCGCCACACACCAGCTATAGGTGGAGCCAGTGCTTTTGCCACACACCAGCTATAGGTGGAGACAGTGCTCTAGCCAAACACCATGTATAGGTCAAGACAGTGCTCTCGCCACACACCAGCTATAGGTGGAGCCAGTGCGCTCGCCACACACCAGCTATTGTTGGAGACAGTGCTCTCGCCACACACCAGCTATAGGTGGAGCCAGTGCACTCGCCACACACCAGCTATTGTTGGAGACAGTGCTCTCGCCACACACCAGCTATAGGTGGAGACAGTGCTCTCGACACACACTAGCTATAGGTGGAGCCAATTTCTTGACACACACCAGCTATAGGTGGAGACAGTGCTTTTGCCACACACCAGCTATAGGTGGAGACAGTGCTCTCGCCACACACCAGCTATAGGTGAAGACAGTGCTGTCGCCACACACCAGCTATAGGTGGAGCCAGTCCCCTGTCACACACACCAGCTATAGGTGGAGACAGTGCTGTCACCACACACCAGCTATAGGTGGAGCCAGTGCTCTCGCCACACACCAGCTATAGGTGGAGCCAGTGCGCTCGCCACACACCAGCTATTGTTGGAGACAGTGCTCTCGCCACACGCCAGCTATAGGTGGAGACAGTGCTCTCGCCACACGCCAGCTATAGGTGGAGACAGTGCTCTTGCCACACACCAGCTATAGGTGGAGACAGTGCTCTCGCCACACGCCAGCTATAGGTGGAGCCAGTGCTCTTGCCACACACCAGCTATTGTTGGAGACAGTGCTCTCGCCACACGCCAGCTATAGGTGGAGACAGTGCTCTTGCCACACACCAGCTATAGGTGGAGACAGTGCTCTCGCCACACGCCAGCTATAGGTGGAGCCAGTGCTCTTGCCACACACCAGCTATAGGTGGAGACAGTGCTCTCGCCACACGCCAGCTATAGGTGGAGCCAGTGCTCTTGCCACACACCAGCTATAGGTGGAGCCAGTGCACTCGCCACACACCAGCTATTGTTGGAGACAGTGCACTCGCCACACACCAGCTATTGTTGGAGACAGTGCGCTCGCCACACACCAGCTATAGGTGGAGACAGTGCGCTCGCCACACACCAGCTATAGGTGGAGACAGTGCTCTCGACACACACTAGCTATAGGTGGAGCCAGCGCTCTTGACACACACCAGCTATAGGTGGAGACAGTGCTTTTGCCACACACCAGCTATAGGTGGAGACAGTGCTCTAGCCAAACACCATGTATAGGTCAAGACAGTGCTCTCGCCACACACCAGCTATAGGTGGAGCCAGTGCGCTCGCCACACACCAGCTATTGTTGGAGACAGTGCTCTCTCCACACGCCAGCTATAGGTGGAGACAGTGCTCTCGACACACACTAGCTATAGGTGGAGCCAGTGCTCTCGACACACACCAGCTATAGGTGGAGACAGTGCTTTCGCCACACACCAGCTATAGGTGGAGACAGTGCTGTCACCACACACCAGCTATAGGGGGAGCCAGTGCTCTCGCCACACACCAGCTATAGGTGGAGACAGTGCTCTCGCCATGCACCAGCTATAGGTGGAGACAATGCTCTCGCCACTCACCAGCTATAGGTGGAGATAGTGCTCTCGCCACACACCAGCTATAGGTGGAGCCAGTGCTCTCACCACACACCAGCTATTGTTGGAGACAGTGCTCTCACCACACACCAGCTATTGTTGGAGACAGTGCTCTCGCCACACACCAGCTATAGGTGGAGACAGTGCTCTCACCACACACCAGCTATACGTGGAGACAGTGCTCTCACCACACACCATGTATAGGTGGGGACAGTGCTCTCGCCACACACCAGCTATAGGTGGAGCCAGTGCTCTCGCCACACACCAGCTATACGTGGAGACAGTGCTCTCACCACACACCATGTATAGGTGGGGACAGTGCTCTCGACACACACCAGCTATAGGTGGAGCTGGCGCTCTCGACACACACCAGCTATAGGTGGAGCCAATGCTCTTGCCACACACCAGCTATATGTGGAGCCAGTGCTCTCGCCACACACCAGCTATAGGTGGAACCAGTGCTCTCGCCACACACCAGCTATAGGTGGAGCCAGTGCTCTCACCACACACCATGTATAGGTGGAGACAGTGCTCTCGACACACACCAGCTATAGGTGGAGCCAGTGCTCTCGACACACACCAGCTATAGGTGTAGCCGGCGCTCTCGACACACACCAGCTATAGGTGGAGCCGGCGCTCTCGACACACACCAGCTATAGGTGGAGCCAATGCTCTTGCCACACACCAGCTATATGTGGAGCCAGTGCTCTCGCCACACACCAGCTATAGGTGGAGACAGTGCTCTCGCCACACACCAGCTATAGGTGGAGCCAGTGCTTTCGCCACACACCAGCTATTGTTGGATACAGTGCTTTCGCCACACACCAGCTATAGGTGGAGACAGTGCTCTCACCACACACCAGCTATAGGTGGAGCCAGTGCTCTCGCCACACACCAGCTATTGTTGGATACAGTGCTTTCGCCACACACCAGCTATAGGTGGAGACAGTGCTCTCACCACACACCAGCTATAGGTGGAGCCAGTGCTCTCGCCACACGCCAGCTATAGGTGGAGACAGTGCTCTCGCCACACACCAGCTATAGGTGGAGCCAGTGCTCTCGCCACACACCAGCTATTGTTGGATACAGTGCTTTCGCCACACACCAGCTATAGGTGGAGCCAGTGCTCTCGCCACAAACCAGCTATAGGTGGAGACAGTGCTCTCGCCACACACCAGCTATAGGTGGAGCCAGTGCTCTCGCCACACACCAGCTATAGGTGGAGCCAGTGCTCTCACCACACACCATGTATAGGTGGAGACAGTGCTCTCGACACACACCAGCTATAGGTGGAGCCGGCGCTCTCGACACACACCAGCTATAGGTGGAGATAGTGCTCTCGCCACACACCAGCTATAGGTGGAGCCAGTCCCCTGTCACACACCAGCTATAGGTGGAGACAGTGCACTCACCACACACCAGCTATAGGTGGAGCCAGTGCTCTTGCCACACACCAGCTATAGGTGGAGACAGTGCTCTCGCCACACACCAGCTATAGGTGGAGCCAGTGCTCTCGCCACACACCAGCTATAGGTGGAGACAGTGCTCTCGCCACACACCAGCTATTGTTGGAGACAGTGCTCTCGCCACACACCAGCTATAGGTGGAGACAGTGCTCTCGACACACACCAGCTACAGGTGGTATAGCAGATGTGTGGTGAGCGCACTGGTGGCTGGTGTGCATGGAAACCTATAGCTTGCCATGATTGGCAAGGGCCAATGGATGGAATTTGGCCAGGACACCGGGATTACACCCCTACTCTTTACGAGAAGTGCCATGGGATTTTTAATGACCACAGAGAGTCAGGACTGAAGGGTGTTTTTGTGGTTTTCTCATTAATATTTCATGACTGTCACTTTTATTACTATGTTGCTTACAAGAAGTTACTCAGTCTTACCCATGACACTTTGCAG
Source organism: Squalius cephalus (assembly GCF_949319135.1). NCBI lineage: Eukaryota > Metazoa > Chordata > Actinopteri > Cypriniformes > Leuciscidae > Squalius > Squalius cephalus. The sequence goes on along the minus strand of NC_137145.1, from coordinate 28,353,198 downwards.
AAAGGTCATGATGCCTATCAACTGCAACATATAAAAACTGATTTATTGTTTATCAAGATGAAATTATTAAACTATATTAAAAAATCACAAGAGCACAATCACAATTATGTGAGATATTTAAAAATGAAAAATGTAATTCCAATATTCCTGTGAAACTTAATGTAGAATGGATACATGTGAACAATTTATTTATGAGTGTCAGATCTGCTTCTGTGTCTTGTGCTCTGTGGGACTTTTATGTTGTAGTTTCTGTGTCTAGTTTCTGGTTTCTAGGTTGTAGTTTTGTAGTTTTTTCCATTTTCATTAGTCTATTACAGGTGTGTCATTTTACCTTGTTAAGCTCGTTTTACCTCTCTGTTTAAATAGGCCTTGTTTTCTCTGGTTCTCTGTCGGTCGTTGTTTGATGTCATGCAGGTATCTCCAGTTCCCCGTGTTTTCTCAGTGTTATTTTGTTCCTGACTTATGTTACTATTGTTTATTTTCATTAAAATCTCCCTGCATTTGGATCCCTCATCTCTGCCTGCCGTTTTTGATTCCTTCGTCTCGTGACAATGAGTTATAAACATTAATAACCTGTGAAAGTGAACCATAATGTAAAGTGGGCATTTGTGAACCATTTGTTCATGTGATATAAACATTAACTATGAAAGTGATAATGTAAAGTGGAAACCTGTGAACCATTTATTCACAAGTTAGAAACATTAATAACCTGTGAAAGTAAATCTTAATGTAAAGTGGAAACCTGTGAACCATTTATTCATGAGTTAGAAAAGTTAATAACCTGTGAAAGTGAACCTTAATGTAAATTGGAAACCTGTGAACCATTTATTCACAAGTTAGAAACATGAATAAGCTGTGAAAGTAAACCTTAATGTAAAGTGGAAAACTGTGAAACATGTATTCATGAGTTAGAAACATTAATAACCTGTGAAAGAGAACCTTAATGTAAATTGGAAACCTGTTTAACCATTTATTCATGAGTACATTAAAACCATGTGAAAGTGAACCTATAATAGTTTTTTTTATCACCCATAACCTTATCCCATTTGCAATGTGCAGTACAACATGCGTGAGATCCAAACAATTAAGCGTACTGTAGCCATTAGAATCATTAATAAATATAGCTTTAATAATATTAATAAATATTTAATATAATAAAATGAAAGGGAATTGCTTATGTGCATGCATGGCAATATCCTGAAACGAATGATTCAAGAGAGCCGATTCGCTAAAACGAGTCACCCTTCGCAACTGAACAATAACACATAAGTAACTTAATTTTGTCTTTGATTTTCTTGTTAATATTTGTCTTGTGTATTTCTACAATGTCTAAATAACTTCCAAATGATTTAATGAGAAGTGACATCACTCTAAACTGTTTTGTTGAATCGCACGTCTCAGCTTCAGACGTGGCACTGTGCGACGTCATCAGCGCGCGGCCGTGTTGATCCACTGTTGTTCTCTCGCACTTCTTCTGCTCCCGTTTCAAAACTTACACTCCGTTTAATCGCGTCAGGTAAGAATTGTGATTTTGCATTCATTATTCAGTGATTACGGTGCAGAAAAACACTTAAATAGCGCCGTCTGTTGGAAAATGCTGTTACCCTGAAGCAGAATTCACAGAGACATTGATTAGAGAGTGCGTATCACTACCAGATCCTGATATTTCCTCATGAATGAGACACCAGTGACGTCATGAGTGTAATCGAAGTAAAGCGTGATTTGTGTAGTGTAATTTGCGTGTGAGTGAAAATGTGTGTTCGCAGTAATAATCGATTACTATGAATCGATCAGTGATCAGCTTTGAGTTTTTCATCACATCACATATCATCACACACATACTCCTCCTGAGGATCAATGCCATCATACTGTTGGTCCATTACAAATATTATGCGTGATATTACAAAGATTAATTCACATAAGAACATTAAGTGTACTACAACGTTCTAAATAATTTTCATAATTGAAGTAGTGATATTATTAATATTATGGATTTCAACATTTCATCAATGTTCATAATATATACATTTAAATATGTTGTCCGCGCATGCTCAGTCATGTGTAATGAAAGTCCCGATCCGGATGTCCTCATAGACAGCAGGACACACGGATGAAGACAGACAAATATCTGAACATTCTTACATCAAGATACATTTAATTGAGAAGCAAAATGACATAAGATATCAAGTCTTCAAAATTAAGATCTTAAAACAAGAATAAATATCTGAGAGCGGGGTCAGAAAAATAATCTTGTTTCCCCTGTTATTTTTTCTCACCCCACTGGCAGATATATTTTTCTTATTTTATGCATGAACAAATGCACTTCTTTTTGAAAAACAAGGCTTCTCAAGTAAATGTATCTGAATTTAAGAATGTTTAGATTTCGGTACTGGGAAACCAGACAAAAATATTTAGCAAGAATAAATGTTGGTATGAATGTGAAGTATTATGTGTTATACAATGTAACCTGTTGTCTGTATTCGTGCTTGTTCTAATCACCCCCTCGAAAACGAGATGGTGCATCTCAAGGGGTTATCCTTCAAATAGATTTCAAATAAGAATACAATGTTTTGTAGTGCAATCAGTCCAGATTATTCCTGTTAATCAAATGATGGTTTTAGCCTGTCATCATGTGTCTTATAGGGGTGTAGCGAATAGCAATACTCTCACGATACGATATTATTGCGATACTCCAAGACATATGAGAGAAGGTTAACAAAAACGTATTGTTGATTAAAATGCTAAATTTGGTGTTACATTGAGTGTGTAAATGAATAGGCTAGGTTTGGACTTGGTGCTGAAACCCAAAGCTCAGGACAATAGAGACACCAGAATAACAATATTCATGATTCTGGAGCTGAACATACAGGATTATTGTAGATGAATATGCTTGTTCTCTGACTAGATATATTTATAATAATGTAGGCCACTTTTTACTGGTAACATCAGACATTTGGCATTATCTGGACCCACAAATATTCCCCCATTGCATTATTATACATTATATTCAACATTATATATAGTAGTTTATTGTAGTACTGATACTAAAACTCTGTGAACTTCTTGTTCACTTTACACTGTCATACAGTCGTGAGAAAAGAGTGAACAAAAACGAGTGAGCGAATTCAGACACTGAAGTAGGACTCTCTGGTGCATCATGATATTGCATTATTTATGGGTTGTACACTAGGGTGGTCCTTATCAAGTCCAATTTTTTTTTTTTTTTTGCAAAATGTTAGTGTCTTAACCTTTTAAACTGTTCCTTTTAACTTCAAAATTAGAAATATGCAAAAATGTTGACAAAAAAATGATATCTAGAGGTAGCTCAATCATGTGGAAGATTGCCTATGTTAAGCTGTGCGGCGTTATTGTGATATGCAAGTAATATTAAAAGTTGCTGCAAATGAACTACATTTTATTGAAATCAGAGCAACACTGACATGACAACAATGACAACAATCTCAAAAAAGCACAAAGTTTTCAACAATCCCTCATTTCTGATGCTCAGCAGCCAGTGTCTGGATATATCCGTCGGTGATCTTCCACCACATGAAGGAGAAACTGCAGTTGTTCTTCAGAGTGTGTGAGATAGCCATTGTATTCTTGAATCAGAGCCACTCCTCTCTAGGCGTGATCATTGACTACTTTCATTGCATGGTTGCCTGTGCCTCCTGATAATCTGCTTGATTCGGCCAAAGTTCCAGGTCAATTTCAAGGAATGTAATGTAATTTTTTAAACAAAAAATGTGCTCTAAACCCAAACAATAACCAAGGTGATCATCAATAGAAATATGCATTGATTCCACCAGGAAAGGTAAATCTGCTAAACCGGGTCATGGATGGATTAATTTGGATTTAGTTTCTACAATAAGTAAACTGAGATATGTATCTAAAATACATATTTAGGAATATATGGTGCATTAGATGCTTTTATGGAGATTTCTTTGGAATTTTACTAGCCAGGTACAATACCAAATCAAATGATCTGTTTTTACGAAAATCATCAAAATCTCAGAAAGTTTAAAGCTATTGAGCTACCAGTAATTATTATGTTACTGCCATAAAAATTGGCATGCTGTATTTTCTTATATAAAGGAACAATTTGAAGGGTTAAGAGCATGACAATTGGATACTTTAAAAATAAGGACCACCCTATTGTACACTACTTATTACGGTGCATTTTAACGAGTGCACTAGAGAATTGCCATATGGTGAACTATACAAAATATACATATTGTTGCGTTTTTATATTGCGATATATTGTGACACGATATATTGTTACACCTCTAGTATCTTATGTCAAATGTTTATTATCATTTTCTGCTTGTCATATTTAAGTCTTGAATAAGTAGAAGTTTACAGTTTGTCATGTGGTGTGTACAGGACAGAGTTTAGAAGATGATGGAAGAGAGCGGCATAGAGAGCACCCCGCCGGCCACCCCTCCACCCCCCCCGACAGCAGCTGCCAGCCCCCCGCCACTCTCCAGCGGTAACCCCACTGATGATGATGATGATGATGTCACTGCGCTCTCATTAACCCCACCCTCACTGATCATCATAATGATGTCACTGCGCTCTCATTAACCCCACCCTCACCCATGTGGTGACAGGGCATTGCACATGCTCAGAAGCAGATTTCAATGTTTAGGGTTAATGTAAATAGAAATGTCAGAATCAGAAATCAGATTGGATTCATTCTGATTGATGAAAATTAGTGCATGTATTGAAAATGCATCTTTCCAAAACAATTTTTGGTGACGCAAAACTCTGGAAAGTGTGAAATTTAGACTTGACAGAAGACAGTATAACCCAAGAACGGACTGAACATGTGTCCCAAAAAATGTAGATATGCTGTCTACCCTGACTAAGGTGTATCAATGTGCAATATTATGTAATTTGATATTCCCATCATGCACTGATACTGCTTTTCATCATCTGTCGATAGTTCATGCATGTATTTGAGCGTGTCTCTTCTTGTGTTCAGGTGTTTCCGGCCCTCCGACCATCTCAAGCCCCTCCAGCATCCCAGCGTTTGCCCCGGGGGGGTTTACCAGCCCTGTTCCCTCCAGCATCCCAGCGTTTGCCCCGGGGGGGTTTACCAGCCCTGTTCCCTCCAGCATCTCAGCGTTTGCCCCGGGGGGGTTCTCCAGCCCTGTTCCCTCCACGCTGCCCCCCCCGCCTCTCTCTCTCGGCTCAGTGTCGTCTCCTCTGGGTCTGAGCGGCCCGTACGCCGGCCCCGGGGCCCCCTTCACCCCCCCGTCTGCTGGCCCGCCGCTGGGCCCCGTCCTCTCCGCCCCCCCCATGGGCCCGCCCACCACCGGCTTCTCTGTGAGCGCAGGATATGACATCACCCGGGGCCACGCTGGCCGCACCCCCCAGACGCCGCTGATGCCCAGTTTCTCCAGCGCCGCACCCATGCCAGGTATCACTCAACAATCTCAACCTGCCTGACCCCATGTACACCTGCCTAAGCGCCTCACGTGTTCAGCGAGTCTCGTTCGGCATCAGTACGCATGCATTTGTGCATGAAATCTTGATTCAACAAACTTTTGTGAAATTTATTTTAAATTTATGGGAAAATGTCAGAACAGCTGAAACCACAAGTACACAAAAATCGCATGCGTATAAGAGAATGTGTTGGCATTGCTCGAGGATCTTGCTAGAGAGAGTTTAGAGAGAGTTATATGTTTGCTAATAATGACGAAATGTTATTCTGAAAGCACTTATATGAAGATTTTAGGAGTTCTATGCAATTGACTAATCTAATGATGTCAGTCATTTAGAATACTCGAAATAATAGAATCGAGTTACGAACAAATTCATGTGCGTACGTACGCAATATGCTCGAATTAGGTTGAATTTCTTAAGAAGTCACTGTGAATATGAATAATCCACAAAATTATTTGTAAATGAGACCAAATGATTGACACACAGCTGTAAAAACTGGATTGATTGATTGACAGCAGGTCAGACTGCATCTGAGAGTGATCGAAGGGAAATCCCCGACACTGAAGCAGGACTCTCTGGTGCATCATGATATTTCGTTTTACCAGACCTTAAACATACATGGGTTGTACACTACTTATTACGGTGCATTTCAGGATTCAACGAGTGCACTAGAGAATTGCCACTATGGTTTCGGCCACCACTATCAACAGTGCACTATATAAGGGGATCATGGGTGATTTCGGACACATCTCTAGTACACTTAAGTACAGTCATTACAGGGAATAAGTATCATTCTCTCAGCAGATCATACAGTGCTTATGTCGTTGTGTTTTATAGGGATTGTTACCAATCCCATGATGCAGCAGCCGGTGTCTGGAGGGTTAGACGTGAGCTCGCCCATCACGTTTCCTGAGGACACTGAAGATCCCCGAGTGACTCCGGACGGCAACGCACCTGGTGGATTATGGGGCTTCATCAAGGTACTGGACACACAGTGAGGCCATAATGCCGTGCTGTCGTTTCTCTGTGCGTCCTGATGCAGTTGTGTCGTAATCGCAGGGTGTAGCTGGGAACCAGATGGTCAAGACTGTCCTGGATAAAACCAAACACTCTGTGGAGTCCATGATAACCACACTGGACCCTGGGATGGCACCTTACATCAGTGAGTACTGTGTGTCCAGCACTGCAGAACAATACATTGTATTTTGCTTAGTTTTAGTTTTTCAGTTCATTAAAGGGGCTATATGTATGAATTTTCATGTATTAATTGCTTTTTGTATTGCCAATGTGTGAACCGTTTGTAATGAAATTTAAACTTAAACTTAAAACCTTCCCTGGCTTCCTCTAAAAGTCTAAAGGATGTGACGTTTAAGCTCCTGAGAGCCTCTCTTCTGTTCAGTGACACATGAACCGAAAGCTGATGTTCAGGATAATGCAGAATTAATTCAAACTATAGTCTCACATAGCCAGATCTATATAGCCTGTAGTCTCAAGTATACTTTATAATCAAACTATCATCACAGTGTAGTTTGAATGACCTCATCTGTCGACATGATGCCGGTGAATTGCAGATCTGGAGCAGACATATCCTCATCGCTGTGATCAGATGCTTTCTGAACTGCTGTTTTCTCACCGCTGTCATTTTTGTTGTGTTTATTCTGTTACTGAGGAAAGCACACAGCACATATTCACGTTCATCTAAACGTCGCACTCGGCAGTGTGGACAGTGTCAGCATGTTCGTTAACAGTCTATCGCTGCAAAGGTATTTCCAACTTCTTTTTACTTCAAAGTGAAGAACGGAAAAGAACTTCTCTGTGAGTATACTGGGGCCTTGAATCACGATCTCACGGTCTCTAGTGCACAAGTGCAATTTGTCACTGGCTGCAGTTCACTCATTTGCCACCGGTGTCGCTAATAACACGGATTTCTGAATTTTACAAATAGCCCCTTTAATGCGTAAGTAGAGTTTATTTTGTTTCTGAATAATTGACTATTTCAGTTCAATTCAGATCAGTGATTTTATTTTGCCCTCTTTACACACAAATCATCACAACACCTCATCACATGACGTCATATTCAAACAATATGAAACTGTAGGTTTCATATTTCATATGTAATTCTAGATGTCAGTCACATCACTAAAACTGTTTCATACTGTATGTTTAGCTAACTGCTGAGAAATGTGCACCGAACCGCACTCTAATGGAAATCCCTTTGGAATCGATACTTGGTTTCCTCAGAAATGCTCGGCGTGATGGAAAAGCACTTCATGTGATTGTCATTGTTGAATGGTGTGTGTCTCAGAGTCTGGAGGAGACGTGGACATCGTTGTGACGTCAGATAAGGAAGTGAAGGTGGCAGCGGTGCGCGACGCCTTCCAGGAGGTGTTTGGTTTGGCCATGGTGACGGGAGAGGCGGGTCAGTCCAACATCGCCCCGCAGCCGGTGGGATACGCCGCAGGGGTCAAGGTGAACACGCCTCTGCTTCATGTTCCCCTCAGCCTCTGACTGCGTCCAGTTACTGTCATGAAAACACACCATTTCACAGATCTTTGATTTGACAGGACTTCTGAACTGACCTGAAGGTTGTGTGTGTGTGTGTGTGTGTGTGTAGGGAGCTCAGGAGCGCATTGACAGTCTGCGTCGCGCGGCTGTCATTCATGAGAAGCAGCCCGTAGTCTCGGTGGAGAACTTCATAGCTGAACTCTTTCCAGACAAGTAAGAACAGTTCATCCTGTAAAGACAAAAACACCAAAAGCATCTTGCATTTAACCAAATACTTCAGCCATAATACTGTAGGCTGTTACCAATAACATCTTGTCATCATCTGTACACTGCAAAGGTGGACCAGAAGCTGCTCCTGACCTGGCATGTTTATTTCACAGACTGTTTAATGTTACTCAAAGGTGGCACACATGTATTAACACAACAACTGCATGATGTAAACAGACTGCTTAAAATCTCACTAAATGGTAGGGCTGAAATGTTATGACAAAAATCATTATTTTCAATTGTTGCTGCTGATATTGTCAAGTGTTAGCGCTTTTTACAATACAGATTGTTTCAAAGCAGCTTTACAGAGATAACAGGAAAATAATGCAAAAAAATAGATACTGTAATAATGACGAGTAATGTTGATGAATTGTGTTTGGGGAAACGGCATGTCACATTCTGGCCACACTGACAAACACAAGCTAAGAAATATTCATTAATTAGTTTATTTATTTTTATGTATTAAAAAAACAAGACTTCACACTGGTTATCTAGCATGAAAAAACAAAACAATTATTCAAACTGGCAATAGATTTTTATAGAGAAAGCAAACAAAGAACATTCCCCATCTTTAGTCTACCGCAGTCTGGCAGAACCCTCATCATAACCAGTGTCTAGTGTCTACACTGGAAGTGAAGTGTTCACACTTAGCAGGAACTCTTTTCAGGGGGTCTCGGTCTGCTTCCAAACAAACTGGTGCGGTTCGACTGTTTGACTTCGATATGAACGCAACATGAACCAAAACATCTATACAAACCTAAAACAGGAAGTGACGAGATTTCATATCTGCACTTTATGATGACAGAATTCCTCGTGAATTCAGTCAGTGAGCGCCTTTGTCAATAACTGCCTCATATTGTGATGCCTTGTTTTGCTAATGAAGAGTGTTGATTGGACCAGTTTTACTCCCAGTTTTCCAAATGTACCTGGAAAAGCTTAAAGGCCTATCACATGGAAAAGCTTTTCATCTATCACGTGTCATGTCAAAAGACATTCATAATGACAGGAGAAACTGATCGTCTGTGTTCGCACTGTCTCCATCAGGTGGTTTGACATCGGCTGTCTGATCTTGGATGATCCTGGGAATGGGATTCACATTGAGACGTTCACTCAGGCTACACCGGTGGCCCTGCAGCACGTACAGCAGGTAAAGCCATTTCTGCGGTTCAGAGGGATGCCAGTCACTGGTGTCTGCGGCTGTTCTTCACTCCTGACTTATTTGGAGCGTTTGTTTCGTTTGATTCAGCCATATGCTGAATACTGCAGGTGAGGACCAATGTGTCCATTAGCTCTCACCTCTCAGCCTGATTGAAAGCAAACTATGGAGCAACCCAACCGACCAACGAACCAAGCTGTATCATAATTCATAAAAGGAAATGTGTTTCATAAAAAGCAGCTTAAAAAACCAAATAGCCCCTCATCATCTTAAAATGTTGTCTTATTGCTCTTCTAAGAAACAGGTGCATTGCAGGAATGTTGTCACGACAAAACCTTGATTCCTGCTCTAACTAATAAATGATATGTATGTTAATGTATTTGGTCTTGCCAAACTGACTGCTACGCACGCTGCTGCTGCCGAGAGATACTCAGACTGTGAGCATGTGAGATATGCTGGATAGGCATTCATAAATCCTGCAGCAGATCTAGACAGGTGGAGCTGGGGGAGGTGGACAGCTAACACTGAACCAGGCTGTTCAACTGTTGAGCATGCAGTCTCATTAACTGCAAAATCAGCATTTGTGCTGCAATTAAATCAGCAGTTGTGCCGTGTTGTTAATGATGCGATTGCATTAAAGGTACACTATTCAACTTTTGGCCCTGCATGCATTACATATGTTTATCCCACTGCATATAAAACATTCACTACTAGGATTACGAGATATAACCAGTTTAAATGGAAAGAATCTTAAAGGAATAGTTCACTTCAAAATGAAAATTCTGTCATCATTTACTCGCCCCCTGAAGTTGTTTCAAACCTGTACGAGTTTCTTTCTTCTGCTGAACACAAAAGAAGATATTTTGAATAATGTTGGAAACCAGACAGTTGATGGACCCCATTGCATTTTTTTTCCTACTCTGGAGGTTTAGCACTGAAGTCACATTAAGTGATGTATATTTAGTGCTGTCACATGAACATGCACTCAGATCTGTGTGTGTGTGTGTGTGTGTTCAGGCGCAGTCCCTGACTCCTCCTGACTATAACCTGCGCTGGTCCGGTCTGCTAGTGACGGTGGGGGAAGTTCTGGAGAGAAGCGTGCCCAACGTGAGCCGCACAGACTGGCACCAGGCCTTCACCGGGACGTCCCGCCGGCAGATGATCTACTCTGCTGCCAGGGCTCTGGCTGGCATGTACAAGCTGCGTTTGCCCTCCAGGACAGTGTGAACATCAGATGCCGTCGTGTCACACGGACCACAGATTCGCGGAACAGCACAGGAATCACCTTTCCATCTGTCGGTGTCCTGTGTTCTCCGGTCATGTCCCATCACAAGGCTGAGCTGACTCACTAAACCCAGAGAGAACCTTTCCATCAGCTGCGTTTCTGCATCAGGTCTGAAATAAACCAGCTACAGGGCAGACTAACTAACGTCTCGCTTTTAAATGATTGATTCAATTAAATATTGTGCCCTTTATTATACTTGAGTTTGATACGAATAAATGACGGCGTCCCAGTCTGTGCGATGGAAATAGATGGAAATGAAAACACGTGTCGTCATGACCAGAATGCATCTGTTGTCCTACAGAGGGTCCGTCTCTTTTAAAACGATTAAATCTCACCAAGAAAAGATGATTCTGCCGACCAGATGCATAACGCTTGTAATCAAATACTTTGACTTGGAGGTTTTTAACTTGAACCATTCATAACATTGTGAATATATCATTTTGATGTCACGGTTTTGGATCTCATTGTATAGCATTTTCTTTTCATCCGAATCATCATCTTCAAACATTGTTACAATATTGTGTTTGTCTGCATGTTCGTTTCTTTCACAGCTCGGTCCATGTCGGTGTTTACTGCGGTTTGATGAAATCCAACCTCTAGCTCTGCTGCACAAATAAACCAGTTACTATAGATGTTGTTACATAAAACAATCTGAAATCAGTGTGCTGTGATACTCTGCAGTCAGCGATGGTTTGCTCAGAGCGACACAGGAACACACACACTGACCTGAGCATGACCTCTGAGTGGCCGCTGATGTGTAGCACATGGACCCAAAGAGTTGATGGAGAATCTAGAACTGCCTTTAAATATTTGTAATATTTCTCCAGAAAAACTGTGGATGATTTTGTTTTATGCCATTTTACAAACGTGCCTTTGACCAGCAGACGAGTAAAACATTTTTGTAAAGCCTCATGTTGTTCTGTTGTGTTTTTGGTGCCTATAGAAATATCATCAGCCATGGTCTATTTTCTCACATTTTAAGCATATATAAATGGAATTCTGTTTTCCACTTTATTGTAAAGCTCATTGTTAATGTGAGGTGTATAATTCTTATCTATCGTATCGCAGTTTAATATGCAGAATCGCATTTAATGACAATAGCAGGGCAGAAATTACACATCTTCCTGTGTTTCAGTTGTTTGATTATTAGCAACTCTGACTGGTGAGTGAATGAGCTATTTAAAATATATCAGTCATGATGATCAATGCCAGTTGAACTATAACCCAAAGAAATATGAACCGTACTAGTACCATGGTAACTAAATGACACAACCCAACAGATCTGAGGTCAGCAATCTAGCCGACCAGAGACCAAGAGCAACATCACTAACAGCTGTGAGACTTGGCCAATCCAGGGCTGTTTGCAGTTTACTGACCCTCACAGGACCCTGTGCGGGCATTTTGGGGAATGTTGTAACAATGCACAATAAATTTTACTGTTGGGTGATTTTAATATTCTCATTTGCTGTCCCGGCAGATGTGTGTCTCAGTCAGTTGAGCAATACCTGCTTGAACACTTTAAACACCAGGTCAAGCGTTCTGAATAAATATCTGCACCGCATTTCTCCTCTCGTCTGTAAAGTTATTATTGGACATTTTAGGTCTACAAGTCATATTCATATTCATATTATTCCTCCGCGCTTTCTTAAGCAAATCGTTGACACCAGGGCCTGATCTTCTGTTTGAGCAATGGCATGGTCCCTTACTGCCTAAAACATGCTTCAGTTACTCCATTACTGAAGAGACCTGAACGTGATGTTACTGTCATAGGTCATTTTAGACCAATTTCTAATCGAAAAAAAATCTGGAAAAGGTGGAGCTCGCTCAATTACAGTCCTTTTTAGTTTTTCCCTTACAGAAAAAACTCATGAACTTCACATGTGCACAAACTCATGTGGTCACATGTGGAAAACGTGATAACGTGAAATTCATTTGGTTTTTCTGTAAGGGTTGAGTTTGTATCGGACAACATCCATCAGCAGCAGCAGCAGCAGCAGCAGCAGCAGCAGCAGCACATCTCTCCTGTGGTGCTCCCCAGGGATCCATCCTTGTACATGCTGTCCTTGGGTTTCAGTTGTCATAAATATTGGGTGTTATTTGATTTATTAATCAAATTCCATTGTATCTTCCATTAACACGTAATGATAAACACTCCACATGGGCATTGCTAGCTTGTTTAGAAGAACTGAAACTATGGCTAACACAAAACTTTTAGGCCTTGATTGAGAATAAACTGAAGTGGTTCTGTTTGGACCAATTGATTCATATGCACCTCGGCAACCTAACTTCTTATGTTACTCCATGTACGAAAAACCAAGGCGTTTTGATTTGATTTGATTCCAGACTGAAGTTTGATAAACATATGAATTCTGTGGTTAAATCATGTTTTTTCCATTTATGATGCCTTGCAAAAGTTAGATCTTTCCTCTCTTTTATGAATTTTGAAACTGTAATTCATACCTTCATTTCATCTTGCCTAGATTACTGTAATTCACTCTGCTATGGAATGAACCACTCATCTATCGAGAGTTTACAAATGGTCCACAATGCTGAAGAGCAGACGTGAATTTGAACATATCACCCCCATTTTTAACTTACTTACACTGGCTGCTGATTGAGAATAGATTTTAAAATTTTAATTTTTGTTATTAAATCACTAAATGGACTGGTGACGTTTGAGATGGCTTAGGTCCGGGATCTTGGATTGCTCTCGGTCTGTAGGTCTAGACTGAAACACAGTATCGATCAGAACTGTGTCATCTCTCTCTTTCTGTTTTCAAATCAAAGCTTGAAACTCATTTGCTAAATGTGGCTTTTAATCCTTCATGAATCTTTAAGTTTTGTTATGTTATTTATTCTCAATATGTACATTAATCTGTTTGTCCTTATTGATTATATTGTTCTGTCTGTACAGCACTTTATTTAACCTTGAGTTGTTTTTAAATATGCATTATGAATAAGCAAGAAATGTATTTCTGTGCTCTTTGACCGAATCTGGAGAGACTAACTCTTCTGCACATCTACAGATTTGACCTGTTTGCTGTGAGATGCAAACTGAGTCATCATTAATCACATATGTAATTTGAAGTGTTTTGTAATATAAATAGGACTAAAGTTTGACACTATGTTGCTGTCTGGGTATATATATATGATTTGGTATAATCAAATGGACAGTTGAGGGTGGGGTCATGTGATCTGCCAGCCTCTGTTAACCACACGATCAACACGGGTGGTTTGGACCTCCCTCTTGCATCCTGCTCCATGTTTGCACACAGTTCTACATAATGAACACAAATAAATCCTGAGATCTGTGTTTAGTTTGCTCTCATTAAAACCTCTAAATTAGTTGATATGTTCAATAACCAAACAAGTTTCCTCCAGCGCTCTGGTTCTCCTTCAAACAATCGCTTGGCTTCTCACTATGGGAAATGCCCCAGGCGTGATAGACTATGGAAGCACCAATTACACCACGACTGTCCGAAGGATGGTCCAATCACAGCTCATGACAAGGAGCTCAGACTGCTGTGACGTATGGTTCTGCGGTTCTGTGGTTGGATATTATTGGTGGCGTCCCATCCGCCAGCTGGACTGCCCATGATCACCTTACTGTCGTCATGTGTGTAATCCGTGCTTCCTTAAATCATGTGCGCAACCGCAAACACATATAATCTATATATATATATAACCTATATATAACAGTTAGCTCCGATCAGCAATTTATTAATTCAATTAATTAAATTCTGATTGGAATCTGTTGGTAATTGGCACTTCCCTAAAGCTAAAAGATGTTTTGTGCCTCTAACAAGTGCTTTTGACCTTCTTTTTGATCTGAATGGTCTGCAGAAAACACTTGAGTTGAAAGTCTAGAAACACTCTAGAATGCAACTGAATGCTTTTTCGAGTGCCTCCATACTTGAAAAACAGGAAATAATGGAATATTTACAGCGGGTCTATTCTCACAGGATTAGTATGACCTTAGGTCATTTTTCCAGACCTTTTTAGAGAAGGTAAAAGTCGGCATAAACTTTACTGATATTGTCCATAATGATTACTGAGATGCACATTCGGACGGGACTAAATTCACTGAGAAGCTTTGGTAATAATTAAACTAATCCCTTCCGAATAGGGCTTATGGTGTATCATCATTTATAAATGACGCAGAGAAAATTGCATTTAAAATACAATAATAATGATATTAAACCAAAAAAATGACATCGGCCTTTCAGCCAATAAAATTAAAATCTATTTAGCCATGTGTGTGACATTTTTGGCAACAAGAAAGTGAAGGAGACATTAGCACATGTTAGGTCACATGCTGTCAAGGCTTCATTGTGAGTTCATTTTAGACTAGGAAATACATACAAATTCGATTTAAAGAAATATTGGTAACACTATAATATCATATAATAACTGCATGCTATTAATCATTAGTTGAGCCTTACTAAACAGTTAATTCATCATTTATAAAGCATTAATATACATTAATAAGCAGTTCATAAATACAGCTATAAATGCTTTATTCTTGATTTATAAGCATATCTATAATGTTATTAATAATTGTATTTTCATACTTTATTAATGATCAATTTATCATTTCTAAATGAAGTATAGCATTATTTACAAACCAGTTACATTATTTACCATTATTTACAAACTAGGTGTTGTCATTGATTAATAAGATCACTTAGAAAGTGTGAGTAAATGTAGTAAATTCAGGTAGTTATAAAGCATTTAGTAGAGGTCAGTTAACTATTTTGTGAGCTCATCTAAAGTGAGGACCATTTATGCTTTGTAAAGCATTTATAAAGGAGATTTAAAGGCTCATTTATCTTCTAAACAGAAAAAGGAAACAAACACAACACAGTGATACAGAACATAAAAATATTTAACTGAGCCTTTAAATCTCCTTTGTAAATGCTTTACAAGGCTGAGCTCACAAAAATAGTTAACTGACCACTACTAAATGCTTTATAAGTGCCTGAATTAACCATGAATTACAGTAGAAATACATGTTAATAAAGCATTTATTAACACACTAAGTAACTATTACTATATGTCTGAATAATAATATGTATTTAAACAGTTTATTGTAAATAATACTTCATTTAGAAATGATAAATTGATCATTAATAAAGTATGAACAAGAACAAAGCATTTATAACTGTATTTATAAACTGCTTATTAATGTCTATTAATGCTTTATAAATGTCGAATTAACTGTTTACTAATGCTTGACTAATGATTAATAGCGTGCAGTTATTATAAAGTGTTACCGAAATATTGTACATCAAAGTGTGTTTTCTAAAGTTTTTGGTGATTTTTAATGAACATTTTGTCAAATCAATAACTTGCATACCAAAAAATATGTGTTATGCATAAATGACAGTCCTTTTAGGGGATACATATGTTCCATGTAGCTGCACTATATTGTTTATTCCTGGCAGACGGTATAATAGCCTTCTTGTCTGTGTTTTAGGTTTATGTTAGCAAGTTTTATAGTAGACAAATAGGAAAAACTGAACCTTTTCCAGAAAGTGTTGATGACAGTGATGGCAGTGCATCAGAAAATAAGGTCGTAGTAAAAAAAGGAAGAAGTTGAAGATCAATGAGGAAAAAGCTACACTGAAAAAGAAGAGTCTTGTTGATTTTCACTTGTGCTACAATCATCGCTTTGGAATTCCAAGAAAGAAACAATATTTCTGAAACACTAAGACAATGGTTTCACTTCTTTCCAGGCAGTGAAACTGCATCTGAACTTGTGTCAAGTTCCAAATGAAATACAGTAGCACAAGATAAAATGGAATGTTAAAAATGCTCTTTAATGTTTTTGGAAACACTAAAACCATTTCACTGCTTTACAGATAGTGAAGATATTTCAGACAATTTGCCAAAAATAGTTAACCCTAATACACAAAGTCAGTTATAAATGACGAAACCCTAAAAAAAGGTCAAAGGGCAGATTTTGAAAACTAATTTTGGAAAATGTTTTTAATCGTAAATATATGTAAAATATAATGTCATTTAAAATAATAATAATAATAATTTGGTGAAGTGATAATAATAATAATGTGGTCAAGACCTGCCTGGAGCTTCTTTAGCTTTGCATTTCTTGAAAAATAATAGTACACTTTATCTACTTTTCTGCAGACATCAGTCTCAGCCTCCAACACCTGCCTGTGATTCTCAGGTAACCCTGAACACCTTGTTTATCTGGTTCAGGTGTGTTTATGAGGTTGGAGCTGTTGGCCCACTCACGCCATATCGTAATTGCCGTAACTATTCTGAAATGTAAAAAGCCTTCACGTGCTTGAAGAACTTGTAATTACAACGTGTAAACTCCTAATTTTTGGATGCTGTACCACCTGACCACTGCAGATTTAGAGTGTGTTCAACTTGAAGTGGAGCTGTGCAGACCGATCGAGTACCGATCGAGTACCGATCGAGCGATTCGAAATCACGCAGAGCTTTATTTAAGGTAATTACGGCATGCAGTGAATGCAGCATGAACTCTGCAGGATTGTAGCTCTCCAGGGGCCGGTTGCACCAGCTGTGCATAACTTACAGCTTAACCTAGTTTGACGTAAATGAGCTCTAAGTTACAACTTACACACTACTAAATATCTTTGAATTGCACCATTAGACTTAGATGAAGCGCAACTCTATAAACTAAATATTTAGGGAAGCCTCCGATCAGGAGTAACGGTTGGACTGAAACAGCAGACTGGCTGAACTGCACCAATAAGCTCTTATTTTACCCGACAGACTTCAATCCTTCAGACACATTTCAGACTCACTTATATTTTAAGAGAGACAACATTATGTGAGTAGATTACTGTTAGCGGCTCATCAACACGAACCTGTCCTAAACAACGCAACTCAGTGTGTATTGGTCCGTATTGTGCAAGTCAAATAAAATCAGTCATAATAAATAGTATCTTATGGTTTTTTGAAGGCTACTAGTAGATCATCGAGGGTAAATGTCACATTATGCGACTGCGCATTACTTTACGGAGAGCTTACGACTAGCTGCACTTTTAAAAAAAAAATTGTGAAATTTACGGTAAAAAAACGGCAGCTGTGGTTGCCAGTATTTTACCGTAAAAAATAAGGTAGCAACCTTTTATGTTTTACGGGATTTAAATTTACGGGCAAAAAAACACAATGTAAAAAAAAACCTGTGAAATTTACGGTAAAAAACGTCATCTTGGTTGCCAGTATTTTACTGTAAAAAATATGGTAGCAACCTTACTTTGAAAAAAAAAAAAAAAAAAAAAAAAACCTTCAGCACGATTTAAATGTGTGGTAAAAAAACATCAACTGTGGTTCCCAGTACTTTACCATAAAAAATACAGTAGAAACCTTTTAGTTTTCACGGGACAACCGTTATATTACATAAACCGATAAATGTTGTCATTAAACTTCACTAAAGTATTAAAGTCTGCTTTATATCTTTGTAATATACTGATAACCATCACAATAACACAAGTGGTAAAAAAGAAAAAACACGATGATTTAAGTATACCATTAGTTTTCCACAAACTGAGGCACGTGTTAACATTTAGAAGGTGCACAGTGTCATACACACAAACACAAAACACCATCATGGTGACACACACATGACTCCAAATAATGCCATAAACAATTCATTAAACAATATATGATGCAATATAAACCCCAAATGTATAAAACTGATAACAAAAACCAAGAAGAAACATAATTATTTAAATGAAATAGCATCAAATGTGAAGTGTCACACAGGGAATTCTGGGAATGTCCATTTAGAGAAACAACAGGAACAGAAAAAAGAGACGAGCAGAAACACAAGAACTACAACTGACTTCAGCCACAGCCTTAGATGAAATCAACTGAAGATAAAAAACATTAAATCTGTGAAGATCTCAGCAGAGGAGGATTAAACAACTCCACAAACAGCATTACCAGCTTCACTTATTACTGACCAGACTGACTTTATTTCTGTCAGACGTCTACAGTTCTGTTTGAGAATTAACAGAGGTTTAGATGTTGATGATTTATTGTTTCATTTGAAGTCACCATGATGGAGATCAGTGGCTGCTTTAGTTGGGCTCTTGACCCTTGACTTTCTGACATTAGTTTTTCTCTGCCTGCTGTAACTCTGTGTTTATAAGACATGTTGATTATGGCTAGGAAATCAGAGAGAAAATGAATCATGTGATGGCAGTTGTGTATCAGTGATGGCAATCACCGTGTTTAGTTCACTGAGCCCTTATCTTTGATTATATGTGTTATTAATTGTACATTATTGACTGTAGTAGCCCTATGATTCTACAGCATGTGATCCATCATTGCTGTGATAATCAGAAGAATTTTTAAAACATTGTGTACAATAAAGGTTAGAACTGCTGTATCTTTCAGACACACACAGACATCAAAAATCAGCATATGAATCTCAACAATGGTGATGATAAAAGTGCAGTGCACTTGATGGAGCCTCCAATCAAAACTCATCAGTATCTCCCAGCATGCATTGCAGCAGGAATACATTATGCTGAATTGCCTTAGTATTTTCTTTTATTATTATATCTGCTTTTATTTTTGATGTAGTTTTTGTTGCAGCTTTTTAGTAGCTTGTTTTGTGATGTTCAGAGTTTTATCTGATTATTGTGTTGATTGTCACCGTTGTTGAGATTCATACGCTGAATCTTGATGTCTGTGTTGGTTTAAATCAAGCAGTAGTTCAAAACCTTTTTTTCTACACCATGTATTTTTAAAGTTCTTCAGATTATCTGTTGCTCACTTACAGAGATATTATACTCAATAATATGAAATATTTATTCTTAATATCATAATTAATATTATCACTTTGCTCATAAAGTGAGAGATAAGACTCTTTATGAGATCAGTGAATTAGGCCACAATATGACGATTATCTCATCATTAACCTGCCATCATCACCTGGTCACATTTTCGCTCTGATTTTCATGCCATAACATTTGTGTTATATAACCACATAGTTAAGGCAGTCTGAGTAAATCTAAAGTTAAAAAGTCAAGGGTCCAGAGCCCAACTAAAGCAAACACTCATCTCCATAATGGTAACTTCAAACTTTATTATTTTCAATAAAACATCAATGTCTAAACCTCTGGTAATTCTCAATAATTAGATTACAGGAAACCACAGATGGCAGTTTTTTATTTTTTATTTTATTTTTTTATATAAAAGTTCAGTTCAATGTTCAATGCCATAAAACCTAAAATATTACTACCGTACTTTTTACGGTAAAGCACTTGCAAGCTGCTAGTTTTTTACCGTAAACTTTAGTTCAGTGCCGTAAAAGCAAAAAAAAATTGTACCGTATTTTTTACGGTAAAGTACTGGCAACCACAGCTGCCAGTTTTTTTCCGGAATATTTAGATCACTGCCGTAAAACCTAAAATATTACTACCATATTTTTTACGGTAAATCGCTTTCAACTAGCTGCCAGTTTTTTACCGTAAGCTTTAGTTCAATGCCGTAAAACATAAATATTTATACCGTATTTTTTACGGTAAAGTACTGGCAACCAGCTGGCAGTTTTTCACCGTAATTTTTAGTTCGATGATGTAAAACTTTGTAAAATTAGTAAACATTTGCTACCGTATTTTTTACGGTAAGGTACGGTAAATGCAACGGTAAGTTTTTTTTTTACAGTGTACTTCCAAAATCCGTACATTTAACAGTATATTATTGTAAAATTACATGAAATGTCCCATGAGAGCTATTACAGTTTTTCACTGTATATAGTAAGGGTACATACCGTTAAGGAATTAACTTTTTTTTTTTTCGTTGCTTTTTTACAGTTTTTTACTGTTAAAATTACGAACATTTTTTACAGTGTGCGTTCTGCCTTAAGAACAAATGGTGCAACGGAATAAAGTGCAAAGTTAGTTACAAATTAGTTAGTATTTACTAGTTACCTCTAGTGTTGGGCTGGAGCCATAGACAGTAAAAGAAATGGACACAGCGACCCCGTAGACTTCAACGGAGACAAGTGAAGTCAATTAGAAGCACTCTCTTCCTGATGACTGAGCGTACTGCGCAGACTTCATCGGACTTTATGCCTCCACGTCCCCCCGATTGCCTGCGAGCTACTCCTCCTGTCTATATGGTAATTTCTCTACTGTGCGACAGAGAGTCGCGTGGTTATGACGCAATCGTTAGCCTATTTTTACAAAAACGGCTTACGGGGCCATAGTGTAAGATACAAGGTAATGGAGCCTTTTATACATTGTCGTGTTTTTTTAGAAATAAACAATGGACAAATGGAGTCTTTAAACACCTCAGATGTAAATTTATTTGCTGTCAGAGTGACGCCAAAATTAATGGGAGTCAATGGGAATGCTAACAGCAGGGGATGGCTTGTTATCCAAAGGATGCCCCCATAGAAGGTACGCTTTCCGGGTGCTGGATTACCCCCTTGGCTGGAGCAATCCACCCCAGGAGCCTTAGAACAGCCGTCAACCAATCCCAAGCTTTCAACAGCCAAGACAAGACAAGATAATTAATGAGTTCCAATCCAATCATAGTTAATGAGACTTAACCTTCAAACTTAAGCTGATGTCATTTTTGACAAAAATGCTTCTGCATTTTTGAAATAGCCTACTTCATTTAATTTGAACAAATCGATTCTTTTGAACTGAAAAATAAATCGAGAGGTGCTGATGTGTAGCCTAATAAATTAAGCAAATAGTTGGTTTGGTCATTTGGTGACTTTTCTGCTACCATAAATAAGAGATTTAAGAGTTCGGTTCAGTCCGATTCAATCGAAACGATTCAATAAAATGAATCAATTCGGATCAACATACGTCAACTTTCACTCACGCGCGCACACAGAGCCGAGGCGCGCGACGCGACCGTATGCGCAGTAGCGTCGCGTTCACGCTTCTGCAATAAAGTGGAAACAGTATTATCTCTCTCATTATTTTAAACTAACAAAGGTGAACCCTCTGGTGTCGGTCGCTGTCCGCCGGTTGTGGACTGGTGTGGATGTGACGCGAGAATGGGCGAATTCCGCTGGATTTGACTAACTGTGGAAATGGATCCCACATTCTCACTGGGAGACAAAGGTGCGAGTCAAACTATCAAACATCATTCACATAGCTGTCATCTGCACATTTATTCAATACATGACTCTTTTTTTTCTTCTTCTTCATGTCATTCGATTGCTTCTTGTGTCGACTCTTGACATTTCACTTGTTGATGGATCATGACAGATACCGCATTGACATCCGGCGCTAATTCAGTGATTCTTGCAGATCAATAAAGCTCATATTTCCTAATAAACCCGCGGTCGGTGGAGATGACACTGTGTGGACTCTAGTTCATGTTCACACCACCTGACTGCAGTAAAAAGGGTGTCGGCTCTCGCACACATTCTCATGTCTCTCGCATGCTCTTTTCACCTGGTATGCCCTTGCAATATATCCTAGGTGGAAAATGGACTCCACCTAAATATGTAAAATGTGTAAATATGAGAAGAATTCAGATTAATGGATATTTGATTAGTTCATCTTATTTCCTTTAACATTTATGAGTCTGAACATCATCATTATGAATCTTCACGCTTTCACAATAATGTGTGTGTGTGTGTGTGTGTGTGTGTGTGTGTACTTCTGTTGATTACATTATATTGATCACTTTTAGATTATCTTGTAAACTTTTTTTCATGTAAACTGCAGTTGAAGTCAATATCTCTACACAAAAAATATCAGTAATCTGGACAGATAAACATGTTCTCTGCTGTTCTGAGACGCAGTGACTTCTGTGTTACTCTGTACTGAAGTGAATTACACCACCACATCTCTCTCTCTCTCTCTCTCTCTCTCTCTCTCTCTCTCTCTCTTACCGCAGTAAGATCTGCATTCATTTGCCCCTTCCAAGGAAACTTTAATCCATTAAATTAATATCCATTAAGAATGACATATTTCATATTTCTCTTGTACTAAATGTTATATTAATGTAGAATATTCATTTTGAGAACATTTATTAGAAATCAGCAACTGGATTTTTGTGTTCCAGAGGTCAGAAATGAGACATTTTGTTTTGTTTGACTAGATTACATTTGACTACAGACAACACCAATCCATGTCCTCACCTGCACTATTTAAAGTAAAATAGGATATTTACCGTATGACTGACAGATTCAACTCCTTTCCCGATCCTAGAAGGTGGGGGAGAGCAGATAGCAGGATAAAGGGAAAAAAAATGAGGGCGAGAACATTGGTCTGAGCTGAAATTCTCTTCAAAACGGAGGCATTTTAATGGCAAAAAGCCTGGATAGTTCATGTGTAGTATCTGTGTATAGAGGTGGATAGTTCTTTTTCTGTGAGCTGCCTCCAAATTAGCGTGTTAAAACTATTTAATGATAAGAATTTCAGAAGCGACAACTATTAAAAAAGGCAAAGCCTCTGCACATTTGATCATGAAAGATTAGGATTTGTAAGAATAAAAGATCAAAGACCAAAAACGGCACAATGATGCTGTGAAACTTGTAAATGTACTGCTGATAGACTCATGCCCGGTACACAATGTATGATTCTGGGCTGTCCCAGATGAAAGATGACCAATCGTGGTGATTACTGTGGTCGTGGCTCCTAAACCAAAGATAGCCTGCAATAATCTTCTGACTGTGTCATGTTTATCATGGTCATCTCACAGTGTGTTTGCTGCTACGACCTACGTGTCACATTTCCACCTAGCCACTAGGGCTGGGAGAAAAAAATCTATTCACCTAGCTGTCGCAATTTTTATGTTACAATTCTAAAATCTTTTTTTTTAATTCCAGAATCGATATTAATTCAAATTCAATTGCTTTATTTTTGTCCTTGCTTGTAGATGAGGTTGACAGAAGTTAGCCACTTTCGTTCCAACAGAGGATGAAATGTGTCGTTATCTATGAGTGTTGAGTGACGTAATATCTCAAGTGGACGCGTGGAAGAGACGTGAGACTGAAAGCACTGAAAAGCCCTCGCGCTGCTCATATACTGAGAGAGTGATGAGACAGTAGAGCTGCACGATTCATCTTTCACTCATCAAGACTGTGATCTCGATTCAAACACCCTCAATTCGTCTGTCTATTAAACTTTGACAAAATCATATCGCAACATTCAAAGCTGTGTTGGTGCTGCCGCTGCCGCTGAGAGAGTCGTCATGAAACAGCTTCACAAACAGTCTTTTCAACCTCATAGTATCATTATTTCTGTGATGCAATAGTTAAGATTATCATATAAGTACTTGGATAAAAGTTTAAAGTTCAAAAATGAAAACTGATGTCTACGATAGCGATCAAAATCAGCTTTTGATAGAAACTTGGTGCTTAAAATAACGCATTTATCGATTACATTGTTAGTAAAAAATCGCAATACATATCGCATCGGCACCCAAGTATCGTGATAGTATCGAATCGAGAGATAGGTGTGTTGTCCCAGCCCTACTTGCCACCATCCTCTGCACTACACTTCCCAGCATCCTTCCTGGTCCCCACCTGCACGTCATCTCCAATCACACACACCTGGACGTCATTATCACCCTCATCACTGCTACTACAAATGCACACTCCTCACCACAGTTCATTGTCTGACCTCGTTCATGCCATGTGGACTATTCCCCCGTCTCCAGTGTCTTCCTTCCCTCTGAGTCTCCGCCAATATCTTCAGTTGGAATCTCCCTTTAATAAATTCACGTGAATGTGTGAACCCATGAATCATGCTGATTCACTGAGATCCCCCAAGTGGAGAACCATTGAAAAGCTCAACTCTGCAGGTCAGGGTTGAGTGATTCGTGTTTGGACAGCCCTGTCTTGGACTCTTTACTAACGAGCTGATGAGTTGAATCAGGTGTGTTTGATTAGGGAGACATCTAAACTATGCAGTGCTGGGATACTACAGGATCAGGGTTGGGAAACACTGGTCTAAAGACAAGTTTCTACAGATGTTTTAGCTCAGGGGTGACCAAACTCGGTCCTAGATTCTGTCACTGTCCTGCAGAGATCAGCTCCAACTTGCCTCAAGACACCTGCCTGGAAGTTTAGTATGTGCTTAGGAAGACCTTGATTAGCTGGTTCAGGTGTGTTTAATTGAGGTTGGAGCTGAAATCTGCAGGACAGTGGGCCTCCAGGATAGAGGTCTGCATTCCCTTGGCTCTCCCTCGGGAACAGCGGGACCCCATCAAAATGCTTACAGCACGGGATTAAATTTCCCAAATGAGAGACGGTAGCGGTCGGTAACTCTGGTGTATTTTAGACGGGAGCGGGCACTCTGATAATAGCCCATCCGTTCCCGACAACAGCGTATCCGCACTTGAACTTGAAGTGACTAAAACTTTCTGCAGTGGTGGCATTGCAGCCAGCTCTAGGATCCACCTCTCCCCCACACCTTGTCCTTTCTCCAGAGCCAGAGCCAGAAGCTCCCTTGCTCTGCCTCCTCAGCCAGATCTTTTAGTGCCTTTGACAACCTGGCGCCTCTGACACTGAGAGACTTCAGGAGCCGTTCAGTGGAGGTTCCAGTGAAGCCTTGACAGCCTACTTCCACTGGATAGGTGAAAGCACTCCACCCTGCCTATGTGCATGAATGCAGCTGAAAGGTCTGCGTACTTCTCTTTCTTCCTTTCAAAAGCAGACTCCAGGCCGTCTTCCCCTGGCACAGTCAGTTCAACCATAATGCTGCGTTCACACCACACGTGAATTGAACGTCAAATTTGCGTCTATAGCGCCTAGTTGGACGCTTGAACATTTTGAATCCAAAGCGAATTGGACACGCATATAAAGCGAGCGTTTGAAGCGAAATAGACGTGCATTCGAGGCAAAATTCTTCTTGTGGGAGGGGCAAGTGCTAGCTGGTTGTCTGTTTGCAAGATGGCTGATGTTGATCGAGCATTCATTGAGAGAGTCATATCTCGTATTTGCTCTGGAGAGCAGAACAGCGGCGTAGGGGTCATTGTGGCTGTACTTGGTTCCACCATAGTCCAAACATATAAAATAACATTATAAACTGAAAAGCTGGACTGCCCCCGTTTCACCACCTGACAGAAGCAAGCAGGCTCCTGATTGGTTAACGCGGCGCGAACAGACACCAAAATTCATCTTTTTCAACTTGGGCGTCAGACGCGAATTCACTTCAAACGCGTCAAAGCACAAAAAGCACCAAATAAAATCACTTGCGCGTATCGTGGCAGACGCTCAATTTGCCTCTTTGAGGCGAAATCGCATCTATTGCGCCTCAGGACCTCTTTTCATTGACTTAACATGGAAATCACTCGTTCCAGACGCTCAATTCGCGTTCGGAGTGAACGCAGCATTATGACTGTTCTTGCGATAGCAGACTAGAGCACGATGTCTGGCTGGAGGGAGGTTACGGCGATCTGCTGTGGCGATCAAGATCAGCTCTCAGCTCCCAGTTTCCTCCGGGTGACAGCAAGGACCACTCCTTTGTACTGCTGCTCAACGCCTCACCCCCTTACCTGAGGGCATATAAGGCCTGAATGTGCTGCTGTTCTCTAGTTGATATTCGCTTCTCGCGATCCCTGCACTGACACAGCTTGGTTCGGATTTAATGCTGCTCACTTTAGTCAAGTCAAGTCACCTTTATTTATATAGCGCTTTTAATAATATAGATTGTTTCAAAGCAGCTTTACAGTGATAATAGGAAATTAAAGTAACAGAGATTGTTTTGGCTTTACAGCAGCTCTAGAATAAAGTTATTGTCCAGCTAAAGTTAGTTTTGATTGATTCACTTCCGTTGCAAAGATCATTATTTGTTAACTTTGGGGCCGCTAACATGACACCGTTCTCACAGAAAACCCTTAATGCGCTCCGGCCCGCACAACAACAGTGCCTGGTAGCTCGAGAACCCAAACCTTGAAATAGGTTCCAAGGTGCAAATGGTGCAATAATGTTAGGAAGACTGTTCCAAAGTTTTGGTGCTAAATAGGAAAAGGATCTACCGCCAGCAGTCGATTTTGATATTCTAGGTATTATCAACTGGCCGGAATTTTGAGATCGCAATAGACGTAAAGGACTATAATGCGTTAAGAGCTCGCTCAAGTACTGCGGAGCTAAACCATTTAGTGCTTATATGGTCATACTTCCTGGTTCTGGTAAGAACTTGAGCTGCAGCGTTTTGGCGTTTCTGGACCAGCTGTAGTTTGTTTATTAAGCATGCAGGGCAACACCCATAATAGCATTACAATAATCTAGCCTTGATGTCATGAGCGCATTAACTAATTGTTCCGCATTTGTCAATGAGAGCATATGACGTAATTTAGATATATTTTTAAGATGGAAGAATGCGGTTTTACAGATACTAGACACGTGACTTTCAAATGAAAGATTGGTATCAAAGAGCACACCCAGGTTCCTAACCGACGACGAAGACTTAACAGAGCAGCCATCAAGTGTTAGACAGTATTCTAGGTTATTATGTGAGGAAGTTTTTTTTGTCCAATAATTAGAAACTCTGTTTTTTCAGAATTAAGTAATAGGAAATTACAAGTCATCCAATTTTTTATATCAGCTATGCATTCCGTTAATTTTGTGAATTGGTAAGTTTCGTCGAGGCGCGAAGAAATATAGAGCTGAGTATCGTCAGCATAACAGTGAAAACTAATGCCATGTTTCCTAATGATATCTCCTACGGGTAGCATGTACAGAGTGAACAGCAACGGTCCTAGTACTGAGCCTTGTGGTACGCCATACTGAACTTGTGATCGATGAGACATCTCTTCATTTACTGCTACAAACTGATAACGGTCAGATAAGTATGATTTAAACCATGCTAGTGCAATTCCACTAATGCCAACATAGTTTTCTAGTCTATTTAAAAGAATGTTGTGGTCAATGGTGTCAAACGCAGCACTAAGATCGAGTAACACTAATAGCGAGACACAACCACGATCGGATGATAAGAGCAAATCATTTGTAACTCTAATGAGAGCAGTCTCAGTACTATGGTACGGTCTAAATCCGGACTGGAAATCCTCGCAGATATCATTTCTTTGTAAAGAGGGACATAGTTGTGAGGATATTGCCTTTTCTAGTATCTTTGACAGAAAAGGTAGATTCAAGGTCAGCCTGTAATTTACTAATTCTGTAGGATCAAGTTGCGGTTTTACGTGTCTTCAGGAGGACATATTGCCAGATCAGCCTCAGCCGGACGTGACAGTCTTTTATTAAGCCAAGCTTAGTTGTGTTTTGCATCCTGAGCCGCCCACGCTCTTCTCATTATTTCCACGGCTGCTCGCCACGAATTTCACTGTTTTTGCTGGTATGTCGCTTTCCAAATCTGCTGCTTCTCCCAGAGACAACCTATCACGGGCCAGCCTGGCCGTGTGTGGTGCGCTGATCGCCGTGAGAGACCCTCACCCATTCCTGGTAGGCCATCTCCCTAGTTCGTCCACTAGAGGGTCGCCATTGTACCACAAATGAGCCAGCTGGGCGTACACGTACTCGGGTGGGGACACTCGCGTGTTACGAGTCAGTTTGGCAAACTGTTTTGGCTCCCGAGTGGGTGACGCGTACAATAATGCAGGGCTACAGACTGCAGTTTGTAATAAACCCCCTGCATTTCAACAGCGTTCTCTCTTCACACACGGAGGAGAGCGCCGCTCACATTCTGAAAGAGGAAATCTCTTCCCTTCCAAACCAGGGAGAAATTCAGGTGGTGCCCCCCAATCTGATAAGTTATCTTAAATAATTTTTTCCTGGTTCCAAAGAAGGATGGCTATCTCCACCCTATTTTGGACCTCCGAGTGTTAAACAAACATTTGAGGAAATAAAATTTCAGAATGTTAACTCATGGCTCGCTCACCCGCTCCATGAAACGTAATCTGAAAGATGCTTTTTTTCCACATAAGCATTTATCCACCACACAGGAAGTTTCTTCGTTTCACCTATCAAGGCACATGTTATGAATTCACACTTCTTCCTTTTGGGCTCTCACTCAGCCCAAGGACTTTTTGCCTGTGTGTGGAGGCGGGCTTAACTCCCCCGTGAATGTCAGGTCTGCGGATTTTGACATACATAGACGATTGGCTTTTTATAGCCGAATCGAAGGAGAAAGTGTTGCAGGACACCTGCTATGTTCTTGCGCACATCACATCTCTCGGGTTCAGGGTGAATGTGAACAAAAGCAATAAAGATAGATTTAGATGCTTGCTAAATTTTCCAGTTCTTAGATGTGTAAAAACATTGTCTCTACTTACCTTCAGACAAATTTTTACTCAAATCAGCTAACTGTTAGTGGCGCAATAACTTCACAAATGACTCAAGACTGTGATGTATCCACTATGGGCCGAATCTGCTTGGGCTTGATAGTTACTTGAGGCTATATTGTTTAATCTACCGTTTAAGAAAGTTTAAAGGTAAAAGAAGCGCACCTCATAGATGTGCTGATTGTGTGTGTGTGTGTGTGTGTAGATGAGGTCCGTGTGAAGGATGTGGGGCGCGTGAGGATGCGTGAGCGTCTGCTGTGGGACGAGCCGCTGCAGATCTCCTGGCTGATGGAGGCCGAGCCGTTCACCTCCTCCCTGCAGACGGCGGGTCCTGTGGCCAGCGTGACCCTGGAGCAGAAGACCACCTTCGCCTTCGTCATCCTCCTCTTCGTCTTCCTCTGCATGCTGATCGTGCGCTGCTTCCGAATCCTGCTGGACCCGTACCGCAGCATGCCCACCTCCACATGGGCCGACGGGCTGGACGGCCTCGAGAAGGGACAGTTTGATAACACACTGGCTTAGAAGACACACACACACACACACACACACACACACACACACACACACACACACACACACACACACACACATGATGATGATGAAGGCAAACAACCTTTCTGCTGAACATCCTAAAGTCATTCACAAACACATGACACACTGTGTAGAAGAAATCCATCAAGAATACAGTAATTCTGCATTTGAGCAGCTTCACCACAAGCTTGTGAAGATGATGAACACACACACACCAACTCACTGCCATCCACATATACGATGTTGTTTCAGAAAGTCGTGTGCAGTGCTTTATTACAGACTGAATGGATGTTGAGCTCTTTGGGACACAGGGTAGCCCTCTTTTATACCCCCCCCCCCCCCCCCAAAACCCTATTTTCCTCATATCTGTGCTGTCGTTAACTGCCAAGTACAAATCTCTAGAAGAGAAGCTCTTTCTAAACCGTTTATAAGCACTTCATAAACACCTCTGACGCTTTTGTCAAAATAGCCTTAAAAACGTGCACTGTAATCGACCACTGTCAGAGTTTACATGTTTCATCACTGCAGTGCTTCTGGGCTCATCCAGGGCCTTTTTAGAAATATTTAAGTGATGTAAATACAAAGTTAGGCTAGGCTGTTAGATGAGCTCTTGATTCGTTGTGTAAAATGTGTCTTCACAGGTTCTGAACATTTAAAATCTCATAATTCATGGTAGTAATCACAGGATTTGTCAGCCTTACAGCACAACAAATACTCTGATCTTAGATCTCGTCTATATCTTTATTGATAGGCTGTAGTTTTGTGAGCCTTACCATGTGAAGCTGCCATCAGCAGAACCATCATAATGTGAAGCTGCTCGACCCGTTTGAGCCTTTGAGTCAAACGCTGATCTTGATGATGGTGTCGATCGAGAACGCTCTGTCTATCATATTTCATCTCATTGATGATTGTGATGGTTTTTGTTGCACTAATTCATTGTACCTGCTGTCACTGTGAAAGAGCCGACAAGCTTAAGAGCACTTAGTAAAGAACGTTTTATCATGTCATAATAAAGATTTAATGATCCAAAGTTGCTCATTGGTTTTTGAAAGACTGAAGTATTGGAGTGAGCAGACGGTGTTCGATGTTCCCCTGCTCCTCTTTCCATGATACGAAGCACTAAACTGTCTGTGAGTTTAATGTGTTGAACAGGACAGTATGTGGAGCCTCAAATCAATGAGAATTTGTGTTTAGACCTTCGTACTGTTATAAGAAACAAATGTCTGTGCAGTAAGAGGAGTAATAAATGTATGAGCACCAGTATATTCAAACAGAAAATGATTCAGAATTATAATGCTTTGCGCATATAATGGTGTCATTAAAACACATTTGTGTTCCCACCCCATTTATGTTTCAGAGAGATGAATAATAAAATGTTTCCAATGCAAGTATAAATGACTAATTTCTGGAGCCCCTCTGTGCTGCACATAGGTTATTATATATTTGACACATATTTCAAGTCTTGGGGTTTCCCTCAGGTCTAGACATTCTCCCTAATCAAAGGTAGATTTTATTTGAAACTACTTCTTTTCACAAGATTATGGAGAACTATTTGATTTCTACAGGTAACAGCAGTGGCATCTGACTAATTGTAAGTTTATTATTACTTACATTATTATTGAAGAGATGGAAAAGTATACAACATGTGAGATGTTTCTCATGGGATGAAGCTATAAATGCTCTCATTTTTATTAACATTAGTGTTTGTTTGTGGTTTCAAGAAATGGTGTGTCTACACACAGCCTGTGTGTGTGTGTGTGTGTCTACAGATCCCAACAGAGGGCAGCATCAGTCCTCCAGATCCAGGTCAACACACACATCTCAGACAGAGGCGCTCAAACTCTCTTCTTATGGTTTGGGTTATTTTAGTCCAATAAAATTCATGTTCTATTTTCATTTGATTCTCAGTTTGAGGATTAATGGAACAGCAGTGTCTCCAGTATCCAGTCCTCGGGGACCCGCTGCCTCCCAGAATGATTCAGATGTCTCAATATTCAACACACTAAGAAGCTGATGAGCTGAATCAGGTGTTTTAATAAGAGAGACTTTCTGTGAGGGGGGTCCCGAGGCCCGGAGATGAGAAACGCTGCCTTCCATTATTGGAAAGACGGCAATGTTGTAATATTTAGTTTGTTCATATTAACACACTGCTTTATTTGCATATTTTGCACATCCACTTTTATTAAACAACAACTTGGATGCCTTTAATGTTTAATTCCAAACAGCACCCCTGCGACCCTATAGGACAAGCGGTTTGGAGAATGAGTGGATGGGTGCATGGTCCATGGGAATTATGAAACAAAAGTGAGGCTTTTTAAAGCTTCTTTAACCAACAATGAATGAATGAAGCATTTCATATGAAATCAACAACTCATACACTTACAAATTATTTTTAAGTTGCAAAAATAGGAATATATCTAGAAGTTCCAACCATTAATGACCTTACATTTACTTTAAAACAAAACATCTTTGTGTCTTATCATTACGGTGTCATGAATTCAGAGATGGAGAGGATGAATGAAACGTCTTGATTTCTTGAAGTAAACTTGCAATGCAGGAAAGAAGTGGTGAGGTACACAAACACATGAGGAAACACTTAGCTTGGGTGAATACAGTCTTTGTTTTGCTGCACAGACCATGAAGATGAACAGATCAATGGAGCAGATGGAGAGGTAGAGCCCATGGAGCCGAACATGGAGGAAACACTGGACCAGAGGATCGTGTAACACTGTAATATCTCAGCGGACGTCCGAGGGAGTGATTGACCTGACCAGACAGAGTGTGTGAGTGTGTACATGGGTATAAATATTGTCATTGATGAGAGAGTCAAGTTAAGTCAGGTAACCGTTATCTTTTATAGCACATTATACAATACAAATTGTTTTAAAGCAGCTTCACAATAATAAACTGGAAAGTTACAGATTCAATCATGCAAACAAGCTCTGTTAAGCAGCTCTAGCAAGACAATAGCGTCATTATTCCGCTCAAGTCAGTTCAGGAAGAATTCAGTCAGTTCAACAAGTCAAGTCAAGTCAAGTTTATTTATATAGCGCTTTTCACAACATAGGTTGTATCAAAGCAGCTTCACAGTAATAAATTAAAACAATACATCAATGTTTGTTTCTAGTGGAACGTCCACGTTTGGTAATGCTGATCAATAGCATCGTTGATTGATTAATTAAATTAAATATTCCCAAATATCCCCAACTGAGCAAGCCAAAGGCAACAGGCAACTTTACAACAACTGTGTAAAGTTTTCAGCTATATATTCAATTCAGCTATAAGCAGCTCTGCTGAAAACAATAGTGCTGTTATTCAACTCAGTTACATTCACATTTACATTTAATCATTTAGCAGACGCTTTTATCCAAAGCGACTTACAAATGAGGAGAACTATCGAAGCAATCAGACCAACAAGAGGGCAACAGTATACAAGTGCTGTAATAAGTCATTAGTCTAGCACAGTTCACATAGCAAGTTTTTTTATTTTATTTTTTTTATCAGAAAAACAAAATAAATAGTATAGAATAGAAAAGATAAGTGCTAGTATTAAAAGGTCCGTGAGAGTGATTTTGTGCCGCTTCGGGATGATGGCACCACAAGGCGTCATTCACTTGCAGAACACAAGCTTCTGGAGGGTCTGAACTAGCGAGTTTAGGTATATTGGTGCAGACCCAGTGCTTGTCTTGTAGGCAAACATCAGTGCCTTGAATTTGATGCCAATCTATTGGCAGCAAACAAAATGATGTCCAAAAGACATCTTTTCAACGTCTTTGTCAAAAAGTCGTCCACTGGGGGGCCAGAATGACCGTTTTTATGATGTCTTTTTTTGACGTGTTCTGCACGTCCGATATAGACGTTCATGGAACCTCCGTACAAGGTTAAAAACTAGTTCAGATGTGGCCATTGTGGATATATTTTCAACATCATTTATGGTCTCATTTAGATATAATTTATACTGTTTCTCGACCAAAAACTCTCAGGATGCATTAAATTAAAACTTGTGTTTATTTCAATGTAATTTCCTTTTGTAATTGCAAAGCAACTCACAGACAGTTTGTGTTTGTCCAAAAATCATGAACATAAAAGACACATCTGTAAATCACACATATTTGGATCATGAGAGAAACCAGATCTGAAGGAAAGACTTTATGGCTCAGCCTCAGACACTTGTGCTGCCCTTAATCACAGACATAAAATACAGATACATTGACTATTTCTGTCAGACATCTACAGAAGATCTTCACAAAACAAGCATCTAATTTTGTCAGATGGTTTGGCATTTATAGCCGCCCACCTTGTGGAACTGCAATATTGGCACCACTAGCATATAAATTATCATTTATTTAGAGGTGGATAAAAAGCTTGTGCACATGATGTTTTTAGCAAATGTATCATGTAGTCACACACAGACATCAAGATTTTGGATATGAATCACAACAATGGTGACAATCAAAACAAATAGTACAGTTTTGTACTATGAGAGCTACCCATCATGCATTGCAGCATGATGCTTTTTTTATTGTCACCATTGTTGTGAATCATAAGCAAAAAAACATGATACACTTTCTACAAATATTTTGTGCACATCCTTTTTATCCACCATCATGGTCACTGTAAAATTATATTTTTTTCAATAAATCATCAACATCTAAACCTCTGTTAATTCTCAATAAGATCTTCAGTAGACATCTGACAGAAATAAAGTCAAACTGTTAGTAATAAGTGGAGCTGGTAATGCAGTTTGTGTTGTTTAACCCTCCTCTGCTGAGATCTGAGAGTGTTTAATGTTCTGCTGGGGTTTAAATTGTTTCTGTTGTCTGAGTGTGTTGTGTTGTGTTGTGTTGTGTTGTGTTGTGTTGTGTTGTGTTGTGTTGTGTTGTGTTGTGTTGTGTTGTGTTGTGTTGTGTTGAAGAGTTGAGCCTGTGCTTCAGTCCAGCAGAAGACCAAGAAACATTAAGAATATACTGCATGTTGCTTTGTTTAACAGGCAGTAATAAACTCACCTAAAGGATTATTAGGAACACCTGTTCAATTTCTCATTAATGCAATTATCTAATCAACCAATCACATGGCAGTTGCTTCAATGCATTTAGGGGTGTGGTCCTGGTCAAGACAATCTCCTGAACTCCAAACTGAATGTCAGAATGGGAAAGAAAGGTGATTTAAGCAATTGGTTGTTGGTGCCAGACGGGCCGGTCTGAGTATTTCACAATCTGCTCAGTTACTGGGATTTTCTCGCACAACCATTTCTAGGGTTTACAAAGAATGGTGTGAAAAGGGAAAAACATCCAGTATGCGGCAGTCCTGTGGGCGAAAATGCCTTGTTGATGCTAGAGGTCAGAGGAGAATGGGCCGACTGATTCAAGCTGATAGAAGAGCAACTTTGACTGAAATAACCACTTGTTACAACCGAGGTATGCAGCAAAGCATTCGTGAAGCCACAACACGCACAACCTTGAGGCGGATGGGCTACAACAGCAGAAGACCCCACCGGGTACCACTCATCTCCACTACAAATAGGAAAAAGAGGCTACAATTTGCACGAGCTCACCAAAATTGGACAGTTGAAGACTGGAAAAATGTTGCCTGGTCTGATGAGTCTCGATTTCTGTTGAGACATTCAGATGGTAGAGTCAGAATTTGGCGTAACCAGAATGAGAACATGGATCCATCATGCCTTGTTACCACTGTGCAGGCTGGTGGTGGTGGTGTAATGGTGTGGGGGATGTTTTCTTGGCACACTTTAGGCCCCTTAGTGCCAATTGGGCATCGTTTAAATGCCACGGCCTACCTGAGCATTGTTTCTGACCATGTCCATCCCTTTATGACCACCATGTACCCATCCTCTGATGGCTACTTCCAGCAGGATAATGCACCATGTCACAAAGCTTGAATCATTCACGGTCAAACACAGTATTAGTATGGTGTTCCTAATAATCCTTTAGGTGAGTGTATATTGCGGTGTTGTTTTTTATTCTTTGTTAAGTTTCAGACATGCACAAAGTCTTTGCAGTTTAATAAATACAAATAAATGCACAGTCTATCATTGTCCCAACACTATATGTCTTTGTTTAGCAGATTACAACTTTGAGTAAAACCTCCTTTTTCCTCATGTTTTCGAAGTATGCTCATCTAATGACATTTTACAGTGTAAATATATTGTAAATATATTTTTGAATATATTAAAAAGCGTCAATTCCTTATGTATTATTCAATATATTGCAATATATAACCCAATATATTAATGTAATGTATTATTTATTTATTATTTCATATATTTTTCAGTATATTTACACCATATAATATATTGATCATAAATATATGGAAATAAATAAAACATCATACAAAATAGAGAGAGTTTAGGTGATAACTAAGCGAAGGTTTAATTGCTACAATACTAATTTATCACTAGAAATTAAATTAAATGATGAAAAAAAATAATTCAGAAACTACACAATACATTTGCACACAAACTGACCACCAATCACAACTTTCAGATGCCATTTTATTTTGTCATGGAATGAAACGCACAGGCAGCAAAGCACACATCTATGCTGATCTCAGATGAAGATATCACAGGAGACAGCATGGGACACGATTCAAGACAAAAACTAAATTCAACAAACTTATTGTCTATTGCCACAGGGGTAGAAAATTTGTCTTTAGACAAAGGCTCAACAAACACTACAAAAAACAAAAAACAACATCAGTTTTAAAACCTACTACATGAAAACTACACAATTCTTAAGAAAAATATAAGATTCATCTTAAGATCCCATTTAAAATACCAATAGCAGTTGGAATAAAAGTTGTCCTATATTTGGTAAGACTTTTATTACAACTGCTATTGGACTAAAATAGCAGTATTTCCGTATGTTGCCTGTGTGATTTAGAGACAGCAGACTGAAATAGTTTTACAGACCTGTGTTTGTTTTAACACACCTGATTCATCAGCGTCAGATCAGAAAAACATACAAAATGTGTGAGTCTGATACAGGTTTTTCAGACTTTCACATGGGATTTCTTTTACAATATTTGCAAAAGTGATTTTTTAAACATCTAAAACTGATATATCCTGATGGCACACTGAGGCTAAAGATACAAATAACCATCTTAAAACAAATGTGTTTGTGAAGCATCTAATGTGTATATGAGTTTTCCACAGCTCTGTATGCGCACCGTCTGGACATGCAGTTCATAACAAGAGTAGCCTTTTCCTAATCACTTCAGTCCAAGAGTTTTATTGATTACATTAAACCCCTGCAGGCATTTGCATTTGAATGTTAACTTTAACAACAGGCCATAGACGTGAAGACCTTGTAAATTCCAGCACACTGCTGTTGAGCCTCGTCTTCCCAGGATGAACTTCTGTAGCTCTGAAAGCCTCGGCACACTAGAGGAGGAAACAGAACAGCAGGAAGATACACTGTAAAACAGTGATGTCAACAAGAAAGGAGATCTTCTCACCGTCTTTTAGAGGCAGAACAAATGCAGTCCAGTAACTGGCCTTAACTACACTGTTAACCCTTGCTGTAAAAAAAGGCCAAATTCTGACAGTATCGTACCATTTTCCATTAAAACAGTAATATACCGTAGAAAACAATGCATTCTGGTTAATCTTTGTCGTTTTGGAGAAAATATCCTACAGGAATATAGTGTGAATTAACAGCACTCAAAGTCGACACTCAGAGGCTGTGTTCCCAATCACACCCTACACCCTCATTCACTATTCCCTACATAGTGCTCTATAGTCCACTTGACTGAGTGAATGAGCAAGTGAGTGAATTGAGACACTGACAGAGGTGTAAAAAGTACTCAAAAATGTTACTCAAGTAAATACAAGTACTGAGGTAAAATTTTACTCAATTAAAAGTAAAAGTATCTGGCCAGAATCGTACTTCAGTAAAAGTAAAAAAGTACCACATTAAAATTGTACTTGAGTATTAAAGAAGTAAAAGTAACAGCAAGAATGAAAACTAGAGATTCTTGTTTAAAGGCACAATATGTAACTTTTTTGATTTAAAAATAGCAAAAATCACTAGATCTATGTTATATATTTTTTTTTTAGTTGTGTACTTACATTATCCCGACTGTTTCCAACAACTTTCAAACCAGGAGAAATTTGTAATTTAATTTGAAGACACGTCCCGTTTCTTTATTTCCGTTTTGTCGCAGTCAATGGCGTCATATCCGCGTTGTCCCTGGTTTCCGCTCGTACTGCCATAGCAACCAGAGCTATGAACCAGAGCCCTCTGATAGTAACCAAGGCGACAGACGTGGACCACTGTGTAGTTCGTAATGTCTATCTGCACGCTGTTGTTGTTTCGTTCAAACATTATGGACCATGGCAAGCAGACTTAGGATAAAAAAGGAGAACTAAAACGAGAATCAATATCAGCGCGGCGTTTTCGAGATGCCGAGAGCTCCCATAGACAGTAACGTATATAAACGAGAGCTCCACGTCCGAGACTTCGACCCTAACCCAACCCACTACATGTACTTTATTAAACAGGTGAGCACATTTACATAAAACTAATCAATGTTATATAGTTCAACAATGATAAAATGTTCTGATCTGTATGTTATTCTAATGTTGATCTAGCTTACTGCTAGTCTCATACAGACAAACTAACACATTAATTTCAACACATTCAAATGCAGTTTAGTGTGATAGTGTAATGTTAGACCAATGAAACAGCGCTGCGTTACCTCACAAGTTTAATTTGTCTAATAAACTGACCTGTGAGTTGTAATTCTGCACTTGCGTGTAGTTCGGTAGAATGAAATGTCCATATTCCTTTTATATCCGCGGGACTCGCGTCGCGTGTGGAGCTGATAGCTGTCTCTTAGCAATCCCGAACTGCTTCATATCACAGTCATGATAAAAGCATCGATGTATTCAGTCATCCATAAACATTATTAGATCGGTCGGCTTGACGACAAGATCCATAATTCTTAGCAAATGTTGCGTCATCAAACTACGCCTTTGTTATTGTAAAGAGGTTAGCGACCCCTAGCGGCGAAAAATTCCATACTGTACGTTTAAAAACATGAAGTGAATGAACCACACACAAGGTTTTATCCTGCTTTTGAACTGTTTGTATTTAATTGTATTAAATTATCAAACTACAAGACTACTATCTAATGCCAGTATGCAACATGCTTTAAACAATCCACTAAACATGCTTTTATCACTAAAAGAAAAGCTAATCTAGCAGGGAGGCCTCGTGAGAGTCCATCAAATATATGTATATTTTACCAGGCTCTGGTCTAGAATCAGGGAGGCTCAAAGGGAGCCTACAACATGATGATCTTATTTATTGCTAAAAACCCACAAAAGAGTGGAACCACCTTCAAGGAGGCATGTGAAAGCCTACTACTTGATAGCGATACTTGTTAGCAAAACTAGCCTCAGATATCATAGGTTTTTCCTACTTTACATTGCCAATGGACAGTGTACTCAGCTAGAGCGCTATCGACCCTTTAAACAAGGGGAGTACAATCTCACGCTACCTGACTATCGAGGAGGCCTATAGAAAGGCCTACAACTTCAATTATCAAAAGCGTCAACCCATGGTATGCTTAAGGGCCCTACACACCGGGACGAATATCGGCGCGCGTTATTCGCCAGCATTTTTCAACGCGTTTTTTGTGTTCACACCCAAGCGATTTTCGCTGACGATGAGCCGAGTGAACATGCAAATTCATTCCCTGACATTAGATGGCGCTTAATGTAAAACAGAAACCACTCCATAACAGTTCTCTTTTATCAAGATTTTTGTAGTCGCTGTCGCGTTTGTCATATAGTTCTTTATGTTCCGACACCAACGAGACCAGCAGCTCTACATTCATATTGCCTTGCATCTTCCTTGAATATCGCGAGCGAAATTCGTCCCGGTGTGAACAGGCCTTTAGGCTCTAAGGGGGTGTACTCAAACTCGCCCCAATGGGAGGGAATACTGAAAAGAGCCACAGTGGTGCAGGGTGAATAGACTAGAGCTGTGGGTAACCAAAAAAAAACATTAAGCCCAAGGGAAATGGAGGCCTCAGCTATGAGGCCAACGACATTTAACCTTATGAACTGAAACCAATTCAAGGGGCCTAGATATCTAACCTAAAAACTAGCTGGGAAATTCTAGCTACAATATACACCTCTGAAAACGGAGACCTCAGCATTATTGCTTCCAACTCTCTCTTGCCAGAGAGAGACAGGTCTGACAATGCCCAGAATATATCAGCATGGGAGGCTTAGGAATAGCCTGCTACCTATGCTGCTATTTATTCTGCCCTTAACATCCACTAGCATAATCGCCTAATGCAGAGGCGGGCCTAGGCTATACGATTCTTGTAGAAAGAGGAGGCCAGTACCAGTGAAAAAACCTTACAGAGATAAGCTATAGATGATCTAAATCTAAAGAGCCTACGCTCAGATACTGAGGGGCTCGGGACGAGAAAGCTTCTAGCAGATCGTCTCCAACAAACTCCTAGTACACATGCCTAAGCCAGATATTAAGGCAGCCCTCATGGGGATGGCACTTGAATATCCTATGTCTGAAGTTCAAAGCTATAGTCTCATAACAACTCTCCGAAGTGAGAGGAGACCTGCTATACAAATACAAGGTGGCTATCCAACGCTTGGTTGGTCTATCTGGAGCTTCAAAGCGGTGGCCTCAGGAGACAACCCCAAATGGGAGGAAGCCATCTCACACTGAACAAAACCAGTTTGAAGCTCACATGCACAGTGGGATGACTATGAGATGAAGCCAACCTGTACATTTCACTGGGTGACTAAGATTGGCACCACCTACTACATAAACCTAACGACTCTATCACAAGATGAGGCCTACACTGTTAGACCTTACCAGGTTTTTTTACAGTAAAATACTGGCAACACTGTTGCCAGTAATATACTGTTAATTGTATAGTTCTTTACTGTAATCTACAGTATGTTACTGTAAAAATGCACTAAATTAAAACTCGAGTTAACTAATTTCACTTGCAGAAACCGACTGCCATAAATTTACCAAATGCCATTTAAATGTATTAATTAAAATTTATAATGCACTAATAATGTGAGCAAAGTATTAC
This sequence comes from Squalius cephalus, assembly GCF_949319135.1. NCBI lineage: Eukaryota > Metazoa > Chordata > Actinopteri > Cypriniformes > Leuciscidae > Squalius > Squalius cephalus. The sequence continues at coordinate 28,312,693 of NC_137145.1, read as the reverse complement.
TGTGAACTTATTTCATTTGAAACAACTAAAAAACTATTGTAAATAAAGAAATTTCCACTGGACCAGCAACTACACAGTCACCACCTGTTAAAAAAAGCAACATGCAGCAAATCATCAATGTTTGTTCTTCTTCTTCTTTTTCTGATTCTTGGCAGATGACTATTTTGTAGTATACCGCCACCAACTGTACAGGAGTGTGTAATACCATGAACGTCATAGAATCTAGGTTTCTATTAATTCAAAAAAAAAAAAAAAAAAAAAAAAAAAAATTATATAGGCCAATTATACCCTTTCCATTAAACCAGTATTATTAAGATAAATAAATAAAGCTTTAAATAAATAAAGCCTTTTAGCCCTTGTCATGCCATTTTCTTCCAGAATTTCATGAATAGAGTTCTCCCCTTCCATTTGCTGCCAGATTATTCTATTATCATTATACTTCTCACAAGTAAAAAGTACATGATTAACATCTTCTCTGTCTTGGCACACTATGCATAAACCATTACCCTTTCCTACTATATGTAAAGTGGAGTTTAATCCTGTATGTCCTAGTCTAAGTCTGGTATATACTTCTTCCCTTCTGTTTAGATTCAGTAAAGTAACCCTTTTCCCTGTCACATTCTTCTGAGATTTATGGTAGTGTCTTGCATTAAATTCTGCCTCCCATTCCCTTTGCCATTTTTGTACAATTACTGATTTAATTATAGATTTGGCTTCACCCTTACCCATTGGCACATTAATTCCTATATATTTGTTTTCCAACATCTTTTTTGCAATATTATCCGCCTCCTCATTACCTTTAATGCCTATATGAGCTGGAACCCAACAAAACTGAATACTGATCCCTAGATTCTTGAGTTGTAGTAACAAATATTTAATTTCAATGATCAAATCTTCTCTTGAAGAGTGACCTGTATCTAGACTAAGTAAAGCTGCCATGGAATCTGTACATATAACATTTCTCAATGTCTTAACCTCTTCAATCCACCTAAGGGCTGTTATTAACCCAGTCATTTCAATAGAATATACAGATAAAAAATTATTTAGTCTATACCCCTCTCTTTTGTTAAATTCTGGGATATATATCCCAATACCACAGTGCCCATTTTTTGGATCTTTTGATCCATCAGTATATATTTGAACATATCCATTGAATGATGTTTTTAAATATCCCTGGCAATATGCTGCAAAACTTTTTTCATTTGTATACTCATTCTTTTCTTTCAGTAATTCACTGTTAACCTCAGGTGATGGAAGAAACCATGGGGGAACCGCACTTAAAACCAGTGAAGGACTAAATTTAAATTCTTTAACTCTATATTGTTCTGCTATACTGTTAATTAAGCCAAACCCTTTTGATTCTACTTTTGATTGTGATACTCCCAGCAATCATTAAGAACAGAAATTGCTGGATTATTGATACTTCCCATCAGCCTAACCCAATATGTTAGAGACAACTTAATATATCTTAGACTAAGTGGATATTCTACTAATAACGCACTTGTGGGGGTTGTTTTAATAGCTCCTAGAGCAATTCTTGTAGCTTTGAATTGAATCCTCTCAAGTTTCCTTAAAGCAGTTTTACATGCTGAGCTATAAACTACACATCCATAGTCTATGGAAGATCTTATTAAGGCTGTATAAATGTACATCAAAGACTTTTTATCTGCTCCCCAATACTGTCCAGTGATCATCCTCATTAGATTTAGAACTTTCTTACATTTTGTTTCAACATGCTCTATATGATGTCTCCATGTAAGCCTTTCATCCAACCACATACCCAAATATTTAAATTTCTTTAAATTTAAATTGGGATCTTCTTTCTGGTTCAATGTTTGTAGATCTTCTCCTGGACTGAAGCACAGGCTCTACTCTTCAGCACAATGGTGACCCAAAAAAATAAACTTTACAGTAAACCACTGGCAACAGTGTTGCCAGTATATACCTGTTTTATAACTTACAGTTTATTACTGTTAAAATACATTTCATGGGTGTGCCTTTTTATCTTACACTGTTAACCCTTTCAACCCCACAAGAAAATCCACACTACAAAGAGTAACATTGTCAAGTAACATTGACGCAGTGTTGCAGTGAGATAATTAAGTGAATGTGTAAGTGATTGTTGAGCATTAGTGATGAACACCTGCTGTTAACAAGCAGAATCACTGAAGGAAAGAGAAACAGAAGAACAGAAAATAGAGAAACACAAGAACTACAACTGACTTCCAGCCATTACACATTATTACACTTATTATTAACCAGTATGACTTTATTTCTGTCATACATCTACAGAAGTTGTTATTAAGATGTTTAATTGAAAATTTTTTGTTTGAAGTTACCATTATAGAGATCAGTGTTTGCTTTAGTTGGGTTCTGGACTCTTGACTTATCAACATTAGTTTTTCTCTTGCTGCTTGAATTGGGTTTTTGTAGGTCACTCATGTGCATACACACATGGTTAGTGTTTGATTGTAGTTTTATTGATTATAAATTGAAAAATCATCAAATAGCCTGTTCGATCATTTACCTCATTCAGAGTTTAATCCTGCATCAAAAGTGTTACATTACCATCACTGTTAAACTATAGCAATGAGCTACAATGATAATTTTTTTTAACACATCATGCATAACCAAAGAAACAGAGCTACACTGTATTGTAGAAACACAGAGATATCAAACATTAGCACGTGAATCTAAACAATGGTGGCAATATTTTTATTTTTTTTATTCATGCAGCAGTGCAAGCTGGTAGTTTTATACCATCCTGGAACCCAGCATGCATTGCGACAAGAAACTTTTGATTGTCACCATTGTTGAGATTCATGCGCTGATTGTTGATGTCTGTGTGTGTCTGAGTGAACCAGAAGTTCAAAATGATCTAATGCACTATATGATTTTAATATCCTTTAGAATAACTGATTACAGAAATTTTGCTGGATTTCACACTTTAGATTAAGAGATATACGATAAATATTAAACACCCATAAATTCCAATCTTATATGCTGGATGAGATCAGAGAATCAGACATATCCAGCATGATTATGCATCATCTCAACAGCCTAAAACACCAGATCATCTTCCTCTTGACTTTTTCTAGTCATAACAAATGTGTTTTAAAAACACACATAGCAGCCAGAGATAATTTAATGTTAGAAAGTCAAGGGTCAAGAGCCCAACTAAAACAAATACTGATCTCCATCATGGTGACAACAAACTTTATTATTTTCAATAAAATATCAACAACTAAATATCTGTTAATTCTCAACAAGAACTTTTGTACATGTATGAAAGAAATAATGTTAAACTGGTTTGTAAACTGTTTTCACACTCAGTGTGGCTGGAAGTCAGTTGTAGTTCTTGTGTCTCTCTTTTGTTTCTCTGTCCTTCAGTGATTCTGCTTATCAGGTGTTCACCAGTGTCTCAATTCACTCACTTCTTTTCATTCACTCTGTCAAGGGGACTACAGTATATTAGTGAACTAGTGTAGGGAGTAGTGAATGAGGGTATAGAGTGTGATTGTGAAAACAGCCTCTGAGTGTCGATTTTGAGCACTGTTAATTTACAGTATATTCCTGTAGGCTATTTTTTTTTTCTACAATATATTACTGTTTTAATGGAAAATGGTATGATATAGAGCTGGTAAGTCCCGCCCCTTCCGCTAACCCCACTGGATCTCTAGGTTGAAAAATCGTCAATGCAAGTGAATGGGAGAAAATAATTATTTTCTGGTCCCGTTTGAATTTTGCCATGAATGTGAACATATGTTGTCTGTGAATTTTTAATATAATTTTTCGTGTAAAGAATGCTACAATTTAGCTGGTAGAAGTTTGATACGGTTAGACTTTGTGTGAGAGCACTTTGTGGACTACAACTCTTCGCTGCTTTCGACGCGTTTCTGAAGAAAGAACAGCCGATTTAGTTTGAATGGTGACATTTGGGTACAAAACACACAGGCATCTCGATCTGTCTCCAGAGATTATCGCAGCATTAGCACCGTGATTTGACAAGTGGAGGGAAATGTGTTATGGGGTGACGTCACATAGGCGACATGTAGTCTTTCTCGTTATGTCTTTTCCACAACTGCTAGCCAAAGAATCATACCATATACTGTCAAACTCGTAACATGAAACATTATATAAAAAATTCACAGACAACATATGTTCACATTCATGGCACAATTCAAACGGGACCAGAAAATAATTATTTTCTCCCATTCACTTGCATTGACGATTTTTCAACCTAGAGGTCCACTTGGGGTTTTACGGATGGGCGGGACTTACCAGCTCTATTGTCAGAATTTGGCTTTTTTTTACAGCAAGGGTTAACAGTGTATGATAAGGTATGCAAGCCTACCTATAAAAACGGGAACTTCAGGGCCCTACATTCCTAATTTAATACCTGTCAAACATTCCCCTTAATACTTTCTAAACAGGAAACCAAGGTCTAAAGTCTTTTTAAGAGACCCTGCCCCTGATCCAAATGCTTCAGCAGGCCGGCTTGGTATGCCTGTAACGCTGACATCGTGTGTAAGGCAGCCCCAGCCTGACCCGCCGCCGCGTATGCCCTGCCATTCAAGCGAGATATCATCTTGAGTGGTTCAGAAGGAAGGGCCGGAGCTTTCAGTGCCCATGCCTCTCCAGCGGTGAGATAGTTTGCGAACGTCTCGTCGATTGGGGACATCGACACGTATTCACACATCTCCTCAACATCAGCGTAGTTTGCTCGCTGCTGGCGATGGTTCTTCCATGTCTTTTTGACCTCAGTGTGTAGATCGGACAGGAATGGAAGGCTCACGGGAGCTGGGGAGTCATGGCCAGAAAGGAACCGCTCATCCAGCCTGCCGCGAACGGCTCCTTCCTTCACACGCTCCCACGCCAGCTGAAGCCTCGCCGAAGCGCGCGCCATAACACCCAACAGCTCATCATACTGTGAGGGTTCAGGTGGTACCTCTTCTTCACCCTCATCAGCCCTCTCCTGCTCTCGAGCTCCATCTGGGAACCCCATGATCCGAGTCTCCACAGCGCCTCAGCACGAACCACTGGGCCCAGATGCCTGTCCGTCTTCCCTCGAGAAGAGGGCCCGACGAGAGCGGAGTTTTCTAAGAGGAAAACTCTCATGTTCTGCACAACCAGGTCTCTCAACAGCTGAGTGTGCGTGCCCAAACAATAGACGCACAAGCTGTGTGTGTCATCTGGTGAAGAAACCTGAGACACGGATCCACACACTTCTTGAAACGCTTGTCACTTGCCATTATGTTCTTACCTTTTTCAGGTGATTGCAAATCAGACAAAACAGTCCCTGAATACGAAAAAAGGATGACATGTTCTCTAGGGCGACTTCCGGGTCGCACTGGTAGTGACGTCATAGACTGTCGCCGGTCAAATTCGATTGCCGTGATTGGATAGTTTTTCAGACACCGGTTCATGTGGAGGGCGTTATTTTCCATAAAATTAGGATATTTTTTTACAGTGTATTTCCAGAAGATAACGTGGTTCTCAACCTTTTGCCCCTAAAAGGAAATATTCTAGTCCCACACGAGACTCTTATGGTTCTACATAGCACCATTTGACAGAGATGCTGTATATCACCTTTAAAGATAGGTGCTTTATAGCTCTTAAAGTGGTTCCCCTATGATTACAAGCCAATGAACCACTTTTAGTGCTATACAGCACCATTTTTGTTTAGAGTGTATAATGAGTGGCTTCCGGTAACGGCCATACGCGAGTCTAGTTCATGTGAAGAGTGACCTCTGACCCGTGATTATAGTTTATAAAGTTGGAAATATGGATATTTTCCTCACAAAAACGCATGGCTTTGCTTCAGAAGGCCTTTATTAACCCCTGGAGCCATATGGATTACTTTTATGATGGATGGATGCACTTTTTTGTTACTATTCACTGCCATTATAAAGCTTGAAAGAGCTAGGATATTTTTTAATATAACTCAGACTGAGTTTGGCTGAAAGAAGAAAGTCATAGGACAGCTTGAGGGTGAGTTTTTGGGTGAACTAACCCTTTAAAGCTTTGGCATTTTTCAGACCTGGGACCGTCTTATCACACACTTGTTTCATGCACATGCTCTCATGTGGCCAAGTGTGTGTAACGGGACAGATCCTGACCCATCCATCTGAGAACATGGGCTGTGTCTGAATGGTGTCCAAACCCACAGTGGACGTCATCAAGTGTGCTAATTCAGTCCCACAATGCACCACAATAACAAGTGTACGACTGATGGACACTCAACAGCTAGGGTATAGTGTAATGTTTTTAATTGATTGTTAAATTGTTTAATTACGATTTATACATGCTAGTTTCCATAGCAGAGTTCAAGATAAATATTTTCATTACTAGCTGCCAGTTTGCTGAGTTTCATATGATTATTAAACATCAAGCACAAACTATGTGTGTCTGAATTCACTCACTCATTTGCATTCACTCTGAAGTGAACTACAGTATATTAGTGCACTGTAAAAAAAAAAAATCCTAATTTTGCATAAAATAACTGTGATTTTTTGACGATCATTTTCTTTAATTTTAAATTGTACTCAAAACACTGTAAAATTACAAATAATATCTGTAAAATGAAAATTCAGCTGTTATTTTAGGTATTGTGACATTAATGACAAATTCCAGTAATTCACATTTTTTATACAGAAAATTGATTGCATTTTTCATACAGTATTTTTTCTGTTTTCTTAAATTACATAAAAATGTATGTAAAATTACAAATATAATCTGTAATTAAACAGTAACAAAACAGTTAAATGATAAAATGGTCAAATGACTGTCAGCCCCCCAAAAAACTGTAAAACATCCTAAATTAGATAAACTGAAAAATACTGTTATTTTACTGGTATTTCCTGAATAATCATGATCATATACCTTCATTGTAAAACAAATCGTAAAAAAAGGGTCAAATGACTGGCAGCTGCGGCTGCCCAACAAAAACCATAAAATTAAAGTCAAATATGCTCATTTAAATAAAGTGTAAAAAACTTTAAAATAAATTTGATGTCACCATGATTGAGATCAGTGTCTGCTTTAGTTGGGCTCATAACCAGTGAGTTTTTAACTTTTGCTTTTCTCTTGCTGCTTTAACTCTGTATTTGATACACATTTGTTATAGCAATAAATGCAGGAGCAAATATCAGATGATCTTGATCATTCATTGGTGATGTTACAGGCATCATATGATGATCTGATTCACTGATATGACAGTCAAATCTCTGAATATGTTATCTTAGATTATATAAAATGTAGATGGAATTAATGTCATAATTTTTCACATGACCCTTGAAATATTGTGGCATCAGTATTATAACAATCTGAAATTTAAAAAAAATATATTATACAGAAAAAGTTTTGAGCTCGTTCATTTTGTTTTTAGTAGTAGGCTATAGAGACATCAAGAATCAACATATGAATCTCAACATGGTGACAACCAACAAAGCCTTTTTGTGACTTTATAGTAGGTCAGATTTTTTTTTTCATTGTCACCATTGTTGTGATTCATACGCTGATTCTTGATGTCTGAGTGAGTCTATATGATCCTGTCAAAACATTTTCTGTATAATGACTTCATAAAATCTGAGTATCACAGCACTGCAGGATCTTCTATAGCAGTTTTATCATGCAAAATTAACAACTAATATTTAACGACTTAATCAGATATTACACTTCAGATGGTACAATGAAGCAGGACATTACATGATGACTATTATCACTAAAAAGTGAGCAACATCATCTGATCTGAGTTTCTCTTGGATTCCTACCATAACAAATATGCATCAGAGATACACAGTTAAAGCAGCCAGAGAAAATCTCATGTTAAAAACTAAAAGGTCAAGAGCCCAACTAAAGCAAACATCATGGTGACATCAAACTTTCTTCTTTTCAATAAAACTTCAACTTCTAAACCTCTGTTAATTCTCAATAAGAATGTTAGTATGAAAGAAATCAAGTCTGGATTGTAATAAGTGAAGATGCTGAGATCCTGAGAGATCTGGTAGTGTTGAATGTTCTGTTGGGGTTTAAAGTGTTTCTGTATATGGTGTGTTTCGTGTGTCACCATTGTGTTGAAGAGTAGAGCCTGAGCTTCAGTCCAGGATGAGCAGAGAAACACTGATGATATGATGAAGAGTAGAGCCTGAGCTTCAGTCCAGGATGAGCAGAGAAACACTGATGATATGATGAAGAGTAGAGCCTGAGCTTCAGTCCAGGATGAGCAGAAGAACACTGATGATATGATGAAGAGTAGAGCCTGAGCTTCAGTCCAGGATGAGCAGAGAAACACTGATGATATGATGAAGAGTAGAGCCTGAGCTTCAGTCCAGGATGAGCAGAGAAGCACTGATGATATGATGAAGAGTAGAGCCTGAGCTTCAGTCCAGGATGAGCAGAGAAACACAGATGATGTGATGAAGAGTAGAGCCTGAGCTTCAGTCCAGGATGAGCAGAGAAACACTGATGATATGATGAAGAGTAGAGCCTGAGCTTCAGTCCAGGATGAGCAGAGAAACACAGATGATATGATGAAGAGTAGAGCCTGAGCTTCAGTCCAGGATGAGCAGAAGAACACTGATGATATGATGAAGAGTAGAGCCTGAGCTTCAGTCCAGGATGAGCAGAAGAACACTGATGATATGATGAAGAGTAGAGCCTGAGCTTCAGTCCAGGATGAGCAGAAGAACACTGATGATATGATGAAGAGTAGAGCCTGAGCTTCAGTCCAGGATGAGCAGAGAAACACTGATGATATGATGAAGAGTAGAGCCTGAGCTTCAGTCCAGGATGAGCAGAAGAACACTGATGATATGATGAAGAGTAGAGCCTGAGCTTCAGTCCAGGATGAGCAGAAGAACACTGATGATATGATGAAGAGTAGAGCCTGAGCTTCAGTCCAGGATGAGCAGAGAAACACAGATGATGTGATGAAGAGTAGAGCCTGAGCTTCAGTCCAGGATGAGCAGAAGAACACTGATGATATGATGAAGAGTAGAGCCTGAGCTTCAGTCCAGGATGAGCAGAAGAACACTGATGATATGATGAAGAGTAGAGCCTGAGCTTCAGTCCAGGATGAGCAGAGAAACACTGATGATATGATGAAGAGTAGAGCCTGAGCTTCAGTCCAGGATGAGCAGAGAAACACTGATGATATGATGAAGAGTAGAGCCTGAGCTTCAGTCCAGGATGAGCAGAAGAACACTGATGATATGATGAAGAGTAGAGCCTGAGCTTCAGTCCAGGATGAGCAGAAGAACACTGATGATATGATGAAGAGTAGAGCCTGAGCTTCAGTCCAGGATGAGCAGAGAAACACTGATGATATGATGAAGAGTAGAGCCTGAGCTTCAGTCCAGGATGAGCAGAGAAACACTGATGATGTGATGAAGAGTAGAGCCTGAGCTTCAGTCCAGGATGAGCAGAGAAACACTGATGATATGCTGAAGAGTAGAGCCTGAGCTTCAGTCCAGGATGAGCAGAGAAACACAGATGATATGATGAAGAGTAGAGCCTGAGCTTCAGTCCAGGATGAGCAGAAGAACACTGATGATATGATGAAGAGTAGAGCCTGAGCTTCAGTCCAGGATGAGCAGAGAAACACAGATGATATGATGAAGAGTAGAGCCTGAGCTTCAGTCCAGGATGAGCAGAAGAACACAGATGATATGATGAAGAGTAGAGCCTGAGCTTCAGTCCAGGATGAGCAGAGAAACACAGATGATATGATGAAGAGTAGAGCCTGAGCTTCAGTCCAGGATGAGCAGAGAAACACTGATGATATGATGAAGAGTAGAGCCTGAGCTTCAGTCCAGGATGAGCAGAAGAACACTGATGATATGATGAAGAGTAGAGCCTGAGCTTCAGTCCAGGATGAGCAGAGAAGCACTGATGATATGATGAAGAGTAGAGCCTGAGCTTCAGTCCAGGATGAGCAGAAGAACACAGATGATATGATGAAGAGTAGAGCCTGAGCTTCAGTCCAGGATGAGCAGAGAAACACTGATGATGTGATGAAGAGTAGAGCCTGAGCTTCAGTCCAGGATGAGCAGAGAAACACTGATGATATGATGAAGAGTAGAGCCTGAGCTTCAGTCCAGGATGAGCAGAGAAACACTGATGATGTGATGAAGAGTAGAGCCTGAGCTTCAGTCCAGGATGAGCAGAGAAGCACTGATGATATGATGAAGAGTAGAGCCTGAGCTTCAGTCCAGGATGAGCAGAGAAACACTGATGATATGATGAAGAGTAGAGCCTGAGCTTCAGTCCAGGATGAGCAGAAGAACACAGATGATATGATGAAGAGTAGAGCCTGAGCTTCAGTCCAGGATGAGCAGAGAAGCACTGATGATATGATGAAGAGTAGAGCCTGAGCTTCAGTCCAGGATGAGCAGAAGAACACAGATGATATGATGAAGAGTAGAGCCTGAGCTTCAGTCCAGGATGAGCAGAGAAACACTGATGATGTGATGAAGAGTAGAGCCTGAGCTTCAGTCCAGGATGAGCAGAGAAACACTGATGATATGATGAAGAGTAGAGCCTGAGCTTCAGTCCAGGATGAGCAGAGAAACACTGATGATGTGATGAAGAGTAGAGCCTGAGCTTCAGTCCAGGATGAGCAGAGAAACACTGATGATGTGATGAAGAGTAGAGCCTGAGCTTCAGTCCAGGATGAGCAGAGAAACACAGATGATATGATGAAGAGTAGAGCCTGAGCTTCAGTCCAGGATGAGCAGAAGAACACAGATGATATGATGAAGAGTAGAGCCTGAGCTTCAGTCCAGGATGAGCAGAAGAACACAGATGATATGATGAAGAGTAGAGCCTGAGCTTCAGTCCAGGATGAGCAGAGAAGCACTGATGATATGATGAAGAGTAGAGCCTGAGCTTCAGTCCAGGATGAGCAGAGAAACACTGATGATGTGATGAAGAGTAGAGCCTGAGCTTCAGTCCAGGATGAGCAGAAGAACACTGATGATATGATGAAGAGTAGAGCCTGAGCTTCAGTCCAGGATGAGCAGAGAAACACAGATGATATGCTGAAGAGTAGAGCCTGAGCTTCAGTCCAGGATGAGCAGAGAAACACTGATGATGTGATGAAGAGTAGAGCCTGAGCTTCAGTCCAGGATGAGCAGAAGAACACTGATGATATGATGAAGAGTAGAGCCTGAGCTTCAGTCCAGGATGAGCAGAAGAACACTGATGATATGATGAAGAGTAGAGCCTGAGCTTCAGTCCAGGATGAGCAGAGAAACACAGATGATATGATGAAGAGTAGAGCCTGAGCTTCAGTCCAGGATGAGCAGAAGAACACAGATGATATGATGAAGAGTAGAGCCTGAGCTTCAGTCCAGGATGAGCAGAAGAACACAGATGATATGATGAAGAGTAGAGCCTGAGCTTCAGTCCAGGATGAGCAGAGAAGCACTGATGATATGATGAAGAGTAGAGCCTGAGCTTCAGTCCAGGATGAGCAGAGAAACACTGATGATGTGATGAAGAGTAGAGCCTGAGCTTCAGTCCAGGATGAGCAGAGAAACACTGATGATGTGATGAAGAGTAGAGCCTGAGCTTCAGTCCAGGATGAGCAGAGAAACACTGATGATGTGATGAAGAGTAGAGCCTGAGCTTCAGTCCAGGATGAGCAGAGAAACACAGATGATATGATGAAGAGTAGAGCCTGAGCTTCAGTCCAGGATGAGCAGAGAAGCACTGATGATATGATGAAGAGTAGAGCCTGAGCTTCAGTCCAGGATGAGCAGAGAAACACTGATGATGTGATGAAGAGTAGAGCCTGAGCTTCAGTCCAGGATGAGCAGAGAAACACTGATGATGTGATGAAGAGTAGAGCCTGAGCTTCAGTCCAGGATGAGCAGAAGAACACAGATGATATGATGAAGAGTAGAGCCTGAGCTTCAGTCCAGGATGAGCAGAGAAACACTGATGATGTGATGAAGAGTAGAGCCTGAGCTTCAGTCCAGGATGAGCAGAGAAACACTGATGATGTGATGAAGAGTAGAGCCTGAGCTTCAGTCCAGGATGAGCAGAGAAACACTGATGATGTGATGAAGAGTAGAGCCTGAGCTTCAGTCCAGGATGAGCAGAGAAACACAGATGATATGATGAAGAGTAGAGCCTGAGCTTCAGTCCAGGATGAGCAGAAGAACACAGATGATATGATGAAGAGTAGAGCCTGAGCTTCAGTCCAGGATGAGCAGAAGAACACAGATGATATGATGAAGAGTAGAGCCTGAGCTTCAGTCCAGGATGAGCAGAGAAGCACTGATGATATGATGAAGAGTAGAGCCTGAGCTTCAGTCCAGGATGAGCAGAGAAACACTGATGATGTGATGAAGAGTAGAGCCTGAGCTTCAGTCCAGGATGAGCAGAAGAACACTGATGATATGATGAAGAGTAGAGCCTGAGCTTCAGTCCAGGATGAGCAGAGAAACACAGATGATATGCTGAAGAGTAGAGCCTGAGCTTCAGTCCAGGATGAGCAGAGAAACACTGATGATATGATGAAGAGTAGAGCCTGAGCTTCAGTCCAGGATGAGCAGAGAAACACTGATGATGTGATGAAGAGTAGAGCCTGAGCTTCAGTCCAGGATGAGCAGAGAAGCACTGATGATATGATGAAGAGTAGAGCCTGAGCTTCAGTCCAGGATGAGCAGAGAAACACTGATGATATGATGAAGAGTAGAGCCTGAGCTTCAGTCCAGGATGAGCAGAAGAACACTGATGATATGATGAAGAGTAGAGCCTGAGCTTCAGTCCAGGATGAGCAGAGAAGCACTGATGATATGATGAAGAGTAGAGCCTGAGCTTCAGTCCAGGATGAGCAGAAGAACACAGATGATATGATGAAGAGTAGAGCCTGAGCTTCAGTCCAGGATGAGCAGAGAAACACTGATGATGTGATGAAGAGTAGAGCCTGAGCTTCAGTCCAGGATGAGCAGAGAAACACTGATGATATGATGAAGAGTAGAGCCTGAGCTTCAGTCCAGGATGAGCAGAGAAACACTGATGATGTGATGAAGAGTAGAGCCTGAGCTTCAGTCCAGGATGAGCAGAGAAACACTGATGATGTGATGAAGAGTAGAGCCTGAGCTTCAGTCCAGGATGAGCAGAGAAACACAGATGATATGATGAAGAGTAGAGCCTGAGCTTCAGTCCAGGATGAGCAGAAGAACACAGATGATATGATGAAGAGTAGAGCCTGAGCTTCAGTCCAGGATGAGCAGAAGAACACAGATGATATGATGAAGAGTAGAGCCTGAGCTTCAGTCCAGGATGAGCAGAGAAGCACTGATGATATGATGAAGAGTAGAGCCTGAGCTTCAGTCCAGGATGAGCAGAGAAACACTGATGATGTGATGAAGAGTAGAGCCTGAGCTTCAGTCCAGGATGAGCAGAAGAACACTGATGATATGATGAAGAGTAGAGCCTGAGCTTCAGTCCAGGATGAGCAGAGAAACACAGATGATATGCTGAAGAGTAGAGCCTGAGCTTCAGTCCAGGATGAGCAGAGAAACACAGATGATATGATGAAGAGTAGAGCCTGAGCTTCAGTCCAGGATGAGCAGAAGAACACAGATGATATGATGAAGAGTAGAGCCTGAGCTTCAGTCCAGGATGAGCAGAGAAACACTGATGATGTGATGAAGAGTAGAGCCTGAGCTTCAGTCCAGGATGAGCAGAGAAACACAGATGATATGATGAAGAGTAGAGCCTGAGCTTCAGTCCAGGATGAGCAGAAGAACACTGATGATGTGATGAAGAGTAGAGCCTGAGCTTCAGTCCAGGATGAGCAGAGAAACACTGATGATATGATGAAGAGTAGAGCCTGAGCTTCAGTCCAGGATGAGCAGAAGAACACAGATGATATGATGAAGAGTAGAGCCTGAGCTTCAGTCCAGGATGAGCAGAAGAACACAGATGATATGATGAAGAGTAGAGCCTGAGCTTCAGTCCAGGATGAGCAGAGAAACACTGATGATATGATGAAGAGTAGAGCCTGAGCTTCAGTCCAGGATGAGCAGAGAAACACAGATGATATGATGAAGAGTAGAGCCTGAGCTTCAGTCCAGGATGAGCAGAAGAACACTGATGATATGATGAAGAGTAGAGCCTGAGCTTCAGTCCAGGATGAGCAGAAGAACACTGATGATATGATGAAGAGTAGAGCCTGAGCTTCAGTCCAGGATGAGCAGAGAAACACAGATGATATGATGAAGAGTAGAGCCTGAGCTTCAGTCCAGGATGAGCAGAGAAACACTGATGATATGATGAAGAGTAGAGCCTGAGCTTCAGTCCAGGATGAGCAGAGAAACACTGATGATATGATGAAGAGTAGAGCCTGAGCTTCAGTCCAGGATGAGCAGAGAAACACTGATGATATGCTGAAGAGTAGAGCCTGAGCTTCAGTCCAGGATGAGCAGAGAAACACTGATGATATGCTGAAGAGTAGAGCCTGAGCTTCAGTCCAGGATGAGCAGAGAAACACTGATGATATGCTGAAGAGTAGAGCCTGAGCTTCAGTCCAGGATGAGCAGAAGAACACTGATGATATGATGAAGAGTAGAGCCTGAGCTTCAGTCCAGGATGAGCAGAGAAACACAGATGATATGATGAAGAGTAGAGCCTGAGCTTCAGTCCAGGATGAGCAGAGAAACACAGATGATATGATGAAGAGTAGAGCCTGAGCTTCAGTCCAGGATGAGCAGAGAAACACTGATGATATGCTGAAGAGTAGAGCCTGAGCTTCAGTCCAGGATGAGCAGAAGAACACTGATGATATGATGAAGAGTAGAGCCTGAGCTTCAGTCCAGGATGAGCAGAGAAACACAGATGATATGATGAAGAGTAGAGCCTGAGCTTCAGTCCAGGATGAGCAGAGAAACACAGATGATATGATGAAGAGTAGAGCCTGAGCTTCAGTCCAGGATGAGCAGAGAAACACTGATGATATGCTGAAGAGTAGAGCCTGAGCTTCAGTCCAGGATGAGCAGAAGAACACTGATGATATGATGAAGAGTAGAGCCTGAGCTTCAGTCCAGGATGAGCAGAGAAACACTGATGATATGATGAAGAGTAGAGCCTGAGCTTCAGTCCAGGATGAGCAGAAGAACACTGATGATATGATGAAGAGTAGAGCCTGAGCTTCAGTCCAGGATGAGCAGAGAAGCACTGATGATATGATGAAGAGTAGAGCCTGAGCTTCAGTCCAGGATGAGCAGAAGAACACTGATGATATGATGAAGAGTAGAGCCTGAGCTTCAGTCCAGGATGAGCAGAGAAACACAGATGATATGATGAAGAGTAGAGCCTGAGCTTCAGTCCAGGATGAGCAGAGAAACACAGATGATATGCTGAAGAGTAGAGCCTGAGCTTCAGTCCAGGATGAGCAGAAGAACACTGATGATATGATGAAGAGTAGAGCCTGAGCTTCAGTCCAGGATGAGCAGAAGAACACTGATGATGTGTTGAAGAGTAGAGCCTGAGCTTCAGTCCAGGATGAGCAGAAGAACACTGATGATATGATGAAGAGTAGAGCCTGAGCTTCAGTCCAGGATGAGCAGAAGAACACTGATGATATGATGAAGAGTAGAGCCTGAGCTTCAGTCCAGGATGAGCAGAGAAACACTGATGATATGATGAAGAGTAGAGCCTGAGCTTCAGTCCAGGATGAGCAGAGAAACACAGATGATATGATGAAGAGTAGAGCCTGAGCTTCAGTCCAGGATGAGCAGAGAAACACTGATGATATGATGAAGAGTAGAGCCTGAGCTTCAGTCCAGGATGAGCAGAGAAACGCTGATGATGTGTTGAAGAGTAGAGCCTGAGCTTCAGTCCAGGATGAGCAGAAGAACACTGATGATATGATGAAGAGTAGAGCCTGAGCTTCAGTCCAGGATGAGCAGAGAAACGCTGATGATGTGTTGAAGAGTAGAGCCTGAGCTTCAGTCCAGGATGAGCAGAAGAACACTGATGATATGATGAAGAGTAGAGCCTGAGCTTCAGTCCAGGATGAGCAGAAGAACACTGATGATATGATGAAGAGTAGAGCCTGAGCTTCAGTCCAGGATGAGCAGAGAAACACTGATGATATGATGAAGAGTAGAGCCTGAGCTTCAGTCCAGGATGAGCAGAAGAACACAGATGATATGCTGAAGAGTAGAGCCTGAGCTTCAGTCCAGGATGAGCAGAAGAACACAGATGATATGCTGAAGAGTAGAGCCTGAGCTTCAGTCCAGGATGAGCAGAGAAACACTGATGATATGATGAAGAGTAGAGCCTGAGCTTCAGTCCAGGATGAGCAGAGAAACACAGATGATATGATGAAGAGTAGAGCCTGAGCTTCAGTCCAGGATGAGCAGAGAAACACTGATGATATGATGAAGAGTAGAGCCTGAGCTTCAGTCCAGGATGAGCAGAAGAACACTGATGATATGATGAAGAGTAGAGCCTGAGCTTCAGTCCAGGATGAGCAGAAGAACACAGATGATATGATGAAGAGTAGAGCCTGAGCTTCAGTCCAGGATGAGCAGAGAAGCACTGATGATATGATGAAGAGTAGAGCCTGAGCTTCAGTCCAGGATGAGCAGAAGAACACTGATGATATGATGAAGAGTAGAGCCTGAGCTTCAGTCCAGGATGAGCAGAAGAACACAGATGATATGCTGAAGAGTAGAGCCTGAGCTTCAGTCCAGGATGAGCAGAGAAACACTGATGATATGATGAAGAGTAGAGCCTGAGCTTCAGTCCAGGATGAGCAGAGAAACACAGATGATATGATGAAGAGTAGAGCCTGAGCTTCAGTCCAGGATGAGCAGAGAAACACTGATGATATGATGAAGAGTAGAGCCTGAGCTTCAGTCCAGGATGAGCAGAAGAACACTGATGATATGATGAAGAGTAGAGCCTGAGCTTCAGTCCAGGATGAGCAGAAGAACACAGATGATATGATGAAGAGTAGAGCCTGAGCTTCAGTCCAGGATGAGCAGAAGAACACTGATGATATGCTGAAGAGTAGAGCCTGAGCTTCAGTCCAGGATGAGCAGAAGAACACTGATGATATGATGAAGAGTAGAGCCTGAGCTTCAGTCCAGGATGAGCAGAGAAGCACTGATGATATGATGAAGAGTAGAGCCTGAGCTTCAGTCCAGGATGAGCAGAAGAACACTGATGATATGATGAAGAGTAGAGCCTGAGCTTCAGTCCAGGATGAGCAGAAGAACACTGATGATATGATGAAGAGTAGAGCCTGAGCTTCAGTCCAGGATGAGCAGAGAAACACAGATGATATGCTGCATGTTGCTTTATTTGACAGACAGTAACTGTGTAGTTGCTGATGCAGTGATGTGTAGTCACAGCAAATCATGCATGTAATTAACTGCAGGTTTTTCAGTAAAAAATTCAGAAAATAAATGTGAAATAACTGTGTTTCTGTTAAAAATGAATTAATGAAGATTTCTGTATTTTTTTTACAATGAAGGTGTTTGATCGTAATAATTCAGGAAATAGCTGTAAAATAACAGTGTTTTTCTGTAAAACATTTAAGGAATATTTCTGTAAAAGTTTTTTGCACTTCATTTAAATTAGGATATTTTACTTTATTTTTACGGTTTTTGTTTGGCAGCTGTAGCTGACAGTCATTGACCGTTTTTTAAAGATTTTATTTTTTACAGTGTGGAATAATGTGGGAATAGTGAATGAGGGAATAGAGGTTTCAGACATGCTCTTATGCGACTCATCCTTCCTTTTTCAGATTTCAGAAGTCAAGGAAAAGAGCAATAGTCTGATATACGGCAGATATTAACATCACAACCGCTGCATAACCCTACAGCAAATTATTATTATTTTTAAGGCTGTAGTGCATTTGTCCTTTTTGTCCCACATTTACTTTTGTAAAAATTCACTTTTTATCATTGATTGGACTACACTGTTACAAATTAGCTTCTGGAAAGTATTTTAGTATCATTGAGATACTTTTACTTAGTTTTTATAAAATATTTTGAATCTCTTTTTATTTTTGCATTTTCTGTTTTCATTTTAATTTTAGCTCAATTTTGTTGTATTTTTGTCATTTTATTAGTTTTAAAAAAGTATATCTATAGATTTTATTAATTTATTTTACTTTTAGTTATTTTAGTACATCAAGTTAAACTAACTTAAAATAAAAAATGCTGCCTTGGAAACTACCCGAAAAAGAAAATTAATTTAGGTTTCTTATATTTTATTTCAGTTAACATTTATTTTAACATAATGATCACAGTTTAGCATTGATTTAATGACATTATTATAGATTTTTTATTATTTTTTTAAGTGTTCACTCTCAGAAAAAAAGGTACAAAAGTTGTCACTGTGGCGGTACCTTTTCAAAAGGAACACCTTTGTACCTAAAGAGTGCATATTAGTCCCTCAAAGGTACATATTGGTACCAAAAGTGTACATATTAGTACCTAAATGGTACATATTAGAACCCTTTTGAAGGGTACTGTCCCAGCGACAGCTTTTGTACCTTTTTTTCTGAGTGTGTTGAGATAACATGACATTGTAAAATTAAAGTTGAATTTTTGTTAGTTTCGCTGTTGATTCAACAACAGTGATGTAAAATTAAAATCACAATGTAACATTGTTTCAATAACATTAGCATAGCATTTTTTCAACATTGTTTCAACATTAACTGACGGTGCAAAAGTGATGTTGAAGCAATATCACCTTGTAACATTAATTCACTGTCATTACTGTTGACATGATTGCTGGCTTGGCCTCTGTATATGTTCAAATCATTTTCACAGTGGTGTCAGATCATGTGCATTTGTCCCGACTGCATGTGATCTCCTCAAATGTTTGCTTCACGGTTTTCTCAGCATGCTGCCATGTCCCAAACACGATCATTTCAAGACCGATCACCAGTTGTTTTGGCGAGCAGGAATATCTTTCTAGAGAGGAGATTTACTCACAGGAAGAAAGAAATGTTCTTGGCCAACCTCACAGAAACAAAGGCTCAAAACAGTATACTTGTACTATTGCTGTCACATAAAGATATACAGCACAAAAGCGTATAAAACAGGAGTGTTATCTGTCTTAAAATAACAACACAAATCTTTTAAATAACTCTTGAGAAGTGCACATGAACATGTACAGTACTATGAACACCTACATTTGCTCGGATTGCTCCAAGGTAATGTTAATGGTGTCATTTGATTTTAAGGGGTGATGAACTACATTTGTAGAGATATAAGATATTTTATGTCCTGTTTTTGACCTTCTGTTTTGAACACACTGCTTTGATGGGCGTTTCACATTCAAGACTTGGAAGTAAACGCCCACTGCTATGATTGGGTAACTACGGAGCCCCCCTAGTCCCACTTTGTCAAAAAAATTAATTATAACTATCTCGTGGCCTCAAGATAGTATCTCGTGGCCTCAAGATAGTATCTCGTGGCCTCAAGATAGTAACTCGTGGCCTCAAGATAGTAACTCGTGGCCTCAAGATAGTATCTCGTGGCCTCAAGATAGTAACTCGTGGCCTCAAGATAGTAACTCGTGGCCTCAAGATAGTAACTCGTGGCCTCAAGATAGTAACTCGTGGCCTCAAGATAGTATCTCGTGGCCTCAAGATAGTAACTCGTGGCCTCAAGATAGTAACTCGTGGCCTCAAGATAGTATCTCGTGGCCTCAAGATAGTATCTCGTGGCCTCAAGATAGTAACTCGTGGCCTCAAGATAGTAACTCGTGGCCTCAAGATAGTAACTCGTGGCCTCAAGATAGTAACTCGTGGCCTCAAGATAGTATCTCGTGGCCTCAAGATAGTAACTCGTGGCCTCAAGATAGTAACTCGTGGCCTCAAGATAGTATCTCGTGGCCTCAAGATAGTAACTCGTGGCCTCAAGATAGTATCTCGTGGCCTCAAGATAGTAACTCGTGGCCTCAAGATAGTAACTCGTGGCCTCAAGATAGTAACTCGTGGCCTCAAGATAGTAACTCGTGGCCTCAAGATAGTATCTCGTGGCCTCAAGATAGTAACTCGTGGCCTCAAGATAGTAACTCGTGGCCTCAAGATAGTAACTCGTGGCCTCAAGATAGTAACTCGTGGCCTCAAGATAGTAACTCGTGGCCTCAAGATAGTATCTCGTGGCCTCAAGATAGTAACTCGTGGCCTCAAGATAGTAACTCGTGGCCTCAAGATAGTAACTCGTGGCCTCAAGATAGTATCTCGTGGCCTCAAGATAGTAACTCGTGGCCTCAAGATAGTAACTCGTGGCCTCAAGATAGTATCTCGTGGCCTCAAGATAGTAACTCGTGGCCTCAAGATAGTATCTCGTGGCCTCAAGATAGTAACTCGTGGCCTCAAGATAGTAACTCGTGGCCTTAAGATAGTAACTCGTGGCCTCAAGATAGTAACTCGTGGCCTCAAGATACTATCTCTATCTTGAGGCCACGAGATAGTATCTTGAGGCCACGAGTTACTATCTTGAGGCCACGAGATAGTTATAATTAATTTTTTTTGACAAAGTGGGACTAGGGGGGCTCCGTAGGTAACAGTTTTGCACATTCAAATAATTTTTTTAAGTCCCGCCATTATACTTGTGGAAGTATATACAACCGGTGAAATTCAGCCGATACAGGATGTTTGGGAGATCGGTTTCAATAAAAGCTTTTTTTGGGCCTTAAGAGGAAGTTTTCAGTTCAGAAACTTAAGGGATATTTTTATAGTACGAAGTCCCCCTGTGGTGAAAATCAAGTTTTAATGTTGTTTATATGTCTATGTGGTGTTTTTAATATGCTTTAAGACAAACCATGTGTAAATTCATAAGTCGACAGCATTGCTGAGTATTTCCTCCTTAAAACTGCAGTGAACCAAAGACAGTCTCAAAAACACGCTTTGAAATCGCTGGTGTTTCTGACGTCACAAACTACCTTGTAACCAATCAGATCAACGTGTGATCGTCAATGAGTGGATCTCTGAGCTGAGTGAGTGAGTGGAGGCGGGGCTCATTTGCATATTCATAGTATACTATAATGAGGCAAGGGTGTCGAGTTACATTCAAGCCATATTAAGACATGAATAACATTTTTTCAAAGAAAAAACTCTTAAATATGTCATTTTGGTGATCAATGATGAGTTTTAAGGGATCAAATTATTGACTGCAGGGGGACTTTAAAGTATTGATTTGGTCATTTTCATAAGGGTTTTAACGCCCATAAAACTTCAAAATAAATTGTTCTAAATTTACAAAAATTGCTTTTGAATTGAACTGAAAACTTATGAATTGTGACTTGAATCAAGTCTTTTTAAGAAACAAAGTGTCCTCCTTTCAGTGAGTACAGGAGAAGAGTGACCATGTGTTTGTTCAACTGGATAACAAGCTTGAACTGCACTTCTACAAGGTATTTACTTGTTTGTTTATTACTGCATGTTGCAGACACACGCTGCAACATGAGCCAGGGTTTGACAGCACACAATGAGCAGCGAAGATTTCAGACTGAAGAAAGGAGAAGTCAAACGGGAAGTGCTGAAGGCCTGAGGGCTTCGTCAAACGCAGATCCTGGAGATCAACAGACAAAATCCCCCGAGTAAAGCAGCAGCTCGCAGCTGAAGATCAGGCACGAGACACACACAGCACTGAGTGCCGAGCATTCACACATTCTCCTTCATCACGAGACACACGTGATGAAGGATGAAGGATCTCGGACAGAAGCACTACTGAACAAACTCAGACGGCAGTAATAAAACAGAGCGCATTCACGCTCATGCAATGTATTGCGTAAGAGGGTTGATGTATTTTTGTAAGCCAAACTCCAGAAAAAACAAGCACTTCCGGTTCCTTCATGTCATTTTTTTGTTGTTGTTGGTGAAATGGGGTAGGACAAGCTCAAGATATTTTCCAGTTGCATTATACGAAACTAAATACATCAGTTATCCCCCTCTTGTGATTCTTTAAAGCTTTTACTTGTCTTGAAAAGGTGGTTGTCTAAATGGGACGACGAGTGTGGGACATTAAACATCATCACGGCGAACAAGTAAACTCATCTACTCTCTAGTCCACTTTCCCTGCCTCATTGTGTCAGACATCCCAACCTGCAAAAAGTCATTTCAGGGAGGACCCCCCCCCCCCCCCCCCCCCCCCCCCAAAAAAAAAGGAAGGAGGACAAGCATATGGCATTTAACCTCAGAGTTGTGGTCACTAAAAGATATAAAAGCATAATATATCATTTCTATGGCTATAGGCCCATGCAATTGTTAATTATGTTAAAATATGTAGATTCCTTTTACTTATATAAGCTGCTTCTACTATTTATGTGAACTGCTTTTATTTATATTCCATTGGAACTTTAAACAGGAGTTTGTTGTTTTCATGTAGCCTTGGCAACTAGCCGGCCTGAATAATATGCACATGAAACTTGTTGAACTCACCTCAACATGTCTTTTACAATAATTTAACCCGCCATGGGCAATGCTGAAGTCACTGTTACAAACTGTGTACAGCGTGCAAGACTGTCATTATGTTTTACTCTTATAAAACAGGGGTACACTTTAGTGTATTCTGGCGTAAAATGTGTCTAATACTTTTGTTTTTTTTGTGGCACTCTCCCTCTGCCATGGCGCTCCTGTTTCTAGATACACTGAACTGATTCGGTTTGGGAAAAAAGATAAAAGCCCGCCCACACTGACAATTGATTGGTTGATTTACCGAAACAGGCCAATCAGGATGCTCTCTATCTTACATGCGCTTCATGAGGCACACTCGCTCCCTCTCTCTCTGCCGTGCGCGCGATACACGGTTTACTTTGGAACACAGTCTCTGTCTCCCATGCGCGCTCTTGCTCGCTCGCTCAAGATTCCGGGAGATTTTAACTCATTTGCGGGTATCAGGGAGCCGCTATCAATATGCGGGAGACTCCCGGAACTTCTGGGAGACTTGGGATGTCTGTTGTGTTCATATCGGCCTCTTGCAGACTGGTCTAACTCACAAATTCCAACGCATAACTAGACTCACGTACGGCCGTTACCGGAAGCCAATGATTATAGTGTTTAAAGGTATAAATATGGATATTTTTCTTACACAAACCCATCGCTTCGCTTCAGAAGGCCTTTATTAACCCCTGGAGTTGTATGGATTACTTTTATGATGGATGGATGCACTTTTTTGTGCTTCAAAATCTCTATATATAATTATAAAGCTTGGAAGAGCCAGGACATTTTGTACTATAACTCTGACTGTATTCGTCTGAAAGAAGAAAGTCATATACACCTAGGAGGACTTGAGGGCGAGTAAATCATGGGCTAATTTGAATTTTTGTGTGAACTATCCCTTTAAGCTGGGATCTCACAAAGCTATTGAATGACTTCAGAAAATGTAGATGTAGTTCAAAAGTTGTGTAACTTTAAAAAAGGCCAGCATGAAGACTTTCATCTCCGTGTGTTCCTTTAAGATCAGCCTCTCTTTGTATCTGCTTTAACACAGACTGAACTCTGAGAGCAACATAGTAATGAGAGCTGGCAGGAGAAAAAAGAAAACTTGTTTGTAACGTTGCCATTACAGTTACATAATAATAATGGTAGGCGGGAAGAATATTTGCTGTCTATGACAGTTATTAAATTGTAATTTTGTAAAATCCCCATATTGATCGGGGAGGCAGAAGGGAATCTGCCAGTAAAGTTCACATCATGATATAGTAACCAGTGTGTGTTTTCTTGTTTTTCTGGCTATATATTTTGTTAAAAAAATATGATGATAAAACAAACATTTATGTAAATGAACTTTTGACTCAAACCCTTACAGTTACAGTTATGACCTGTAAGACAACAAGCCTCTGCCTCCTCTCTCAAGCAAACCAATTAAGTCCATAACGGCTTTTCTAAAAATGAAACAGATACATTTATATTTCATAATGTCACAAAAATCTAGAATAGACCTTTGGCTTATATGTGACTTTAGTTTCTTTTAACCCTGTTCCTCCTGCCCCTCTGATCATGGATGGATCTGGAAATATCTGAGGTTCGTAACAGGTTTCAGAGACAGCCAGGATGCTGGAAGATGAATACTTTGTTTTTGCAACTTCCTTCATGTTTTTCAGGCACTAAGAACATTATCGAAAAACGTAAAGTTAATTCATACTCTGCTATTGCAAAGTGGGAACTTTTTCAAAATGAGTGCCGAGAATTCTCTTTACAGTTTGGCAAACAACTTTCTAAAGCAAAGGATTCGAGAAGCTTTGCGATCATGAAGGAAATTAATAATATTTCATGTCTGTCATCTCCTAGTGAACAGGACGAGAAGAAGTTGTATTTATTGAAGGAAGACGTTGATGTTTATGCAGAAAAGGTTAAAGGTGCATTCATCAGATCAAGGGCAAACGGCCAGAATTTGGAGAAAAGAACATTCTTGATTTCAGTGCTCTTAATACCATGTTCAAAATCAACTGGATGAAACATTGCTTGGCCCATAATAATTCTATATGGTTTTATTTCCCAATTTGTTTTTTGAAAAGATGTGGTGGGTTAAACTTTTTATTATCGTGTGATTTAAAATGTAGTAAACTTCCCATTAAATTATCTAATTTTCACAAGCAATCACTGGAAAATAGCCTTTAAACATCATTTCTCCCCACACACGTATACTGAAAACCAACATGTATTATCTAAAAGAGAAAGTATATATATAAAATAATGGTTTTATAAGGAAATTATTATTATTACTAAACTGTACTGGTGAGATTTATACTTATCAACAATGTCTTGCTCTCTCAGGGATTGAATACATGTAGAGATTACCATATGTTGTTAAAAACATCTCCAGCAATCTTCAGCTTGTGAAAGCGCATCTCAGTTACAACTCAGTGTGACGGCAGACTCCTAAACTTGTTATTGGAGGTGTTCATATTTTGGATATGAAGTGTAATAACTCTTACATCAGAAAGTGTCTTAATCAAGATATTCTGAAATGGAAACATTTTTCTTCTTCTATAGCCTACCTTCAATTGTGATAATCTGGTCAGCAAGTAATGCATGTTTTACTGCCAAATAAGGTCAAAGAAAATCATTTTAAAATAATACACAGGTGTTATCCATGTAATGCATTTTTTTATAAGTTTAAAAAAAACATCTCACCACAAAATTGTTTTTGTAATCTTGAATCTGAAACTCTAATACATTTATTTTGTAAATGTAAATACTCTGAAGACTTTTGAAAGCAGGAATCTATGATGGGTTTTGATACATTCTTCAAAATAATCAGAATAGATGAGGCTATGATCTTCTTATTGGACTGTAACACTGGCTCAGATTTAATTGATACACATTAAAGTTAATTCTTCCTGGGAAGTTTCATATACATAAAGCTAAAGTAATGTATATAACATCCTCCTCTGATTTTTTTTGTAAAGATCTTAAAATATTCCATGACTCATTGAATTCAATCACTAGAAATAAGAAGTGTTATAAAAACATCTCTTATTTAAATTTTTTTTGTGTAAAATTTTATGTTTTGCTCTGTACAATGTAAGATATGTTGTATGTTTTTCCAAATATATGTCTTATGTTTGATGTTAAATGTCATTGTAAGCTTTTATGAAAGTTGAAAAAAAAACAAAAAAAAACTTCTCAACCGCCGGTCGGTGTGTGTGTGTGTGTGTGTGTGTGTGTGTGATCCTGCTGTAGTCTCCACCCCTGATCTGTAGAGATCGGTAGAGATGGAGCGGGCAGATCTCGCGAGCGCGCGTCCTCTCGCGATGTCTCCCAGCATCGCTGCCCTGCTGCAGTGCGCGTATAAAGCGCAGCGAGCCTCGCGGGCACGAGAGGAGGAGTTGCGGCAAGGTCGCGCAGCATCACGGCGCACATTAGCTACGGAAAGCGCGATTCACGGACATCTTCTGGGTCTTTAAGGTCCCTGTGAGCGTACACTCGGAGGATATTTCACTGAGCGCGTTAAACTTGTCAGGAGTTTCTGACTGGAAGTGCTGCTGATCTCCATTTGCATCCGCATGTGCGCGTCGCGCTGCGGGTTCGGAGGAAAGCGCGGCGCGTTATTTTAGTCTTCCTGCAGCATCAGTGTCCGCGTTCAGTCACATCCATCGGCTCTTTGGCACTTTTAACGGACAGTATCAGCTTTTGGAGAGCTTTTCTGACTCGTCATGTCGGCATCACCTCCACCTCTCGCCGGCGCGGGCGACTCTCTCTCCGCGCCCGAGCCTGACGCGCTCAAACCCGCCGGTCCCACACCGAGTCAGAGCCGCTTTCAGGTGGACCTGGTGTCCGAGTCCACCGGGGATGGGCATACTCACACCGCCTCCGACTCATCCCCGCCCGCGTACGACGCCGAGCCGCCATCCGACGCGCGTCGGGACTCTGCGGCGGGCGGCGAGGAAGCCAAGGGCCGGTTTCGGGTTGTGAACTTCGCGGCCTCGAGCCCGGACGCCGCGCCGGCGGACAGCGCGCAGAACGGGGACACGGTGATGAGCGAGGGCAGCCTGCACTCCTCCAGCGGCGGCCAGCAGCACCACCACTATGACACACACACCAACACATACTACCTCCGCACCTTCGGGCACAACACCATCGACGCCGTGCCCAACATAGACTTCTACCGGCAGACCGCGGCTCCGCTGGGCGAGAAGCTCATCAGACCCACCCTCTCCGAGCTGCACGATGAGCTCGACAAGGTACTGCCGCACCGCGCACTACTGGGGTAGTACTGAACACACACTCCGGGCACTGGTGGGGTAGTACTGAACACACACTCCGGGCACTGGTGGGGTAGTACTGAACACACACTCCGGGCACTGGTGGGGTAGTACTGAACACACACTCCGGGCACTGGTGGGTTAGTAATGAACACGCATATCGGACACTAGTTTAGTGGGTTAGTACTGAACACCCATATCAGACACTAGTTTAGTGGGTTAGTACTGAACACACATATCGGACACTAGTTTAGTGGGTTAGTACTGAATGCACATATCAGACACTAGTTCAGTGGGTTAGTACTGAACACACATATCGGACACTAGTTTAGTGGGTTAGTACTGAATGAACATGTCGGACACTAGTTTAGTGGGTTAGTACTGAACACATATCGGACACTAGTTTAGTGGGTTAGTACTGAACACACATATCAGACACTAGTTTAGTGGGTTAGTACTGAACACACATATCAGACACTAGTTTAGTGGGTTAGTACTGAATGCACATATCAGACACTAGTGGGTTTGTACTGAATGCACATGTCAGACACTAGTTTAGAGGGTTAGTACTGAATGCACATGTCAGACACTAGTTTAGAGGGTTAGTACTGAATGCACATATCAGACACTAGTTTAGTGGGTTAGTACTGAATTTACATGTCAGACACTATTTAGTGGGTTAGTACTGAATGCACATGTCAGACACTAGTTTAGTGGGTTAGTACTGAATGCACATGTAGTTTAGAGGGTTAGTACTAGTTTAGTGGGTTAGTACTGAATGCACATGTAGTTTAGAGGGTTAGTACTGAATGCACATATCAGACACTATTTAGTGGGTTTGTACTGAATGCACATGTCAGACACTAGTTTAGTGGGTTAGTACTGAATGCACATATCAGACACTAGTTTAGTGGGTTAGTACTGAATGCACATATCAGACACTATTTAGTGGGTTTGTACTGAACACGCATATCAGACACTAGTTTAGTGGGTTAGTACTGAATGCACATATCAGACACTAGTTTAGTGGGTTTGTACTGAATGCACATGTCAGACACTAGTTTAGTGGGTTAGTACTGAACACACATATCAGACACTAGTTTAGTGGGTTAGTACTGAACACGCATATCAGACACTAGTTTAGTGGGTTAGTACTGAATGCACATGTAGTTTAGAGGGTTAGTACTAGTTTAGTGGGTTAGTACTGAATGCACATGTAGTTTAGAGGGTTAGTACTGAATGCACATATCAGACACTATTTAGTGGGTTTGTACTGAATGCACATGTCAGACACTAGTTTAGTGGGTTAGTACTGAATGCACATATCAGACACTAGTTTAGTGGGTTAGTACTGAACACACATATCAGACACTAGTTTAGTGGGTTAGTACTGAATGCACATATTAGACACTATTTAGTGGGTTTGTACTGAATGCACATGTCAGACACTAGTTTAGTGGGTTAGTACTGAATGCGCATGTCAGACACTAGTTTAGTGGGTTTGTACTGAATGCACATGTCAGACACTAGTTCAGTGGGTTTGTACTGAATGCACATGTCAGACACTAGTTTAGTGGGTTTGTACTGAATGCACATGTCAGACACTAGTTTAGTGGGTTTGTACTGAATGCACATGTCAGACACTAGTTTAGTGGGTTAGTACTGAATGAACGTGTCGGACACTAGTTTAGTGGGTTAGTACTGAATGAACGTGTCGGACACTAGTTTAGTGGGTTAGTACTGAATGCACATGTCAGACACTAGTTTAGTGGGTTTGTACTGAATGCACATATCAGACACTAGTTTAGTGGGTTAGTACTGAACACACATATCAGACACTAGTTTAGTGGGTTAGTACTG